>NW_027672742.1:0-216000 GCF_964194105.1 Spermophilus citellus | reverse complement strand
AACGCCAAAATTCAAACTGTTACTGGAAACGAACGCTTCAACATAGAAGAACGAAATTTGGGGAACCAAGTGGGCTTCGTGTACTGATCATTACCTGAAAGTATCATCCAGTTTGGGTGAAAAAATAGTTGCTGAGATTTCTGGAGATTCGTAATTTTGGGTAGCTTGGCAACCCCTTTAAAGGACAGTGTATCTCGCCAGTCACTGCTTAGGGCTACATCAAGAGGAAACAAAACCTAGAGACAGAACTTGAAACTACATAATCGTGTGAAGTTTGAAGAAGCTAGCACAAACCGTGTTTGATTTAGAGTTCCACATACATCTATCAATATAGGAGAAAACAGAGTGAAACGCCAAAATTCAAACTGTTACTGGAAACGAACGCTTCAACATAGAAGAACGAAATTTGGGGAACCAAGTGGGCTTCGTGTACTGATCATTACCTGAAAGTATCATCCAGTTTGGGTGAAAAAATAGTTGCTGAGATTTCTGGAGATTCGTAATTTTGGGAAGCTTGGCAACCCCTTTCAAGGACAGTGTATCTCGCCAGTCACTGCTTAGGCCTACATCAAGAGGAAACAAAACCTAGAGATAGAACTTGAAACTACATTATCGTGTCAAGTTTCAAAAAGCTAGCGCAAACCGTGTTTGATTTAGAGTTCCACATACATCTATCAATATAGGAGAAAACAGAGTGAAACGCCAAAATTCAAACTGTTACTGGAAACGAACGCTTCAACATAGAAGAACGAAATTTGGGGAACCAAGTGGGCTTAGTGTACTGATCATTACCTGAAAGTATCATCCAGTTTGGGTGAAAAAATAGTTGCTGAGATTTCTGGAGATTCGTAATTTTGGGTAGCTTGGCAACCCCTTTCAAGGAGAGTGTATCTCGCCAGTCACTGCTTAGTGCTACATCAAGAGGAAACAAAACCTAGAGACAGAACTTGAAACTACATAATCGTGTCAAGTTTGAAGAAGCTAGCACAAACCGTGTTTGATTTAGAGTTCCACATACATCTATCAATATAGGAGAAAACAGAGTGAAACGCCAAAATTCAAACTGTTACTGGAAACGAACGCTTCAACATAGAAGAACGAAATTTGCGGAACCAAGTGGGCTTAGTGTACTGATCATTACCTGAAAGTATCATCCAGTTTGGGTGAAAAAATAGTTGCTGAGATTTCTGGAGATTCGTAATTTTGGGAAGCTTGGCAACCCCTTTCAAGGACAGTGTATCTCGCCAGTCACTGCTTAGGCCTACATCAAGAGGAAACAAAACCTAGAGATAGAACTTGAAACTACATTATCGTGTCAAGTTTCAAAAAGCTAGCGCAAACCGTGTTTGATTTAGAGTTCCACATACATCTATCAATATAGGAGAAAACAGAGTGAAACGCCAAAATTCAAACTGTTACTGGAAACGAACGCTTCAACATAGAAGAACGAAATTTTTGGAACCAAGTGGGCTTAGTGTACTGATCATTACCTGAAAGTATCATCCAGTTTGGGTGAAAAAATAGTTGCTGAGATTTCTGGAGATTCGTAATTTTGGGAAGCTTGGCAACCCCTTTCAAGGACAGTGTATCTCGCCAGTCACTGCTTAGGGCTACATCAAGAGGAAACAAAACCTAGAGACAGAACTTGAAACTACATTATCGTGTCAAGTTTCAAGAAGCTAGCACAAACCGTGTTTGATTTAGAGTTCCACATACATCTATCAATATAGGAGAAAACAGAGTGAAACGCCAAAATTCAAACTGTTACTGGAAACGAACGCTTCAACATAGAAGAACGAAATTTGGGGAACCAAGTGGGCTTAGTGTACTGATCATTCCCTGAAAGTATCATCCAGTTTGGGTGAAAAAATAGTTGCTGAGATTTCTGGAGATTCGTAATTTAGGGTAGCTTGGCAACCCCTTTCAAGGACAGTGTATCTCGCCAGTCACTGCTTAGGGCTACATCAAGAGGAAACAAAACCTAGAGACAGAACTTGAAACTACATAATCGTGTCAAGTTTGAAGAAGCTAGCACAAACCGTGTTTGATTTAGAGTTCCACATACATCTATCAATATAGGAGAAAACAGAGTGAAACGCCAAAATTCAAACTGTTACTGGAAACGAACGCTTCAACATAGAAGAACGAAATTTGGGGAACCAAGTGGGCTTAGTGTACTGATCATTACCTGGAAGTATCATCCAGTTTGGGTGCAAAAATAGTTGCTGAGATTTCTGGAGATTCGTAATTTTGGGAAGCTTGGCAACCCCTTTCAAGGACAGTGTATCTCGCCAGTCACTGCTTAGGGCTACATCAAGAGGAAACAAAACCTAGAGACAGAACTTGAAACTACATTATCGTGTCAAGTTTGAAGAAGCTACAACAAACCGTGTTTGATTTAGAGTTCCACATACATCTATCAATATAGGAGAAAACAGAGTGAAACGCCAAAACTCAAACTGTTACTGGAAACGAACGCTTCAACATAGAAGAACGAAATTTGGGGAACCAAGTGGGCTTCGTGTACTGATCATTACCTGAAAGTATCATCCAGTTTGGGTGAAAAAATAGTTGCTGAGATTTCTGGAGATTCGTAATTTTGGGAAGCTTGGCAACCCCTTTCAAGGACAGTGTATCTCGCCAGTCACTGCTTAGGCCTACATCAAGAGGAAACAAAACCTAGGGATAGAAGTGAAACTACATTATCGTGTCAAGTTTCAAAAAGCTAGCGCAAACCGTGTTTGATTTAGAGTTCCACATACATCTATCAATATAGGAGAAAACAGAGTGAAACGCCAAAATTCAAACTGTTACTGGAAACGAACGCTTCAACATAGAAGAACGAAATTGGGGGAACCAAGTGGACTTAGTGTACTGATCATTACCTGAAAGTATCATCCAGTTTGGGTGAAAAAATAGTTGCTGAGATTTCTGGAGATTCGTAATTTTGGGTAGCTTGGCAACCCCTTTCAAGGAGAGTGTATCTCGCCAGTCACTGCTTAGTGCTACATCAAGAGGAAACAAAACCTAGAGACAGAACTTGAAACTACATAATCGTGTCAAGTTTGAAGAAGCTAGCACAAACCGTGTTTGATTTAGAGTTCCACATACATCTATCAATATAGGAGAAAACAGAGTGAAATGCCAAAATTCAAACTGTTACTGGAAACGAACGCTTCAACATAGAAGAACGAAATTTGGGGAACCAAGTGGGCTTAGTGTACTGATCATTACCTGAAAGTATCATCCAGTTTGGGTGAAAAAATAGTTGCTGAGATTTCTGGAGATTCGTAATTTTGGGAAGCTTGGCAACCCCTTTCAAGGACAGTGTATCTCGCCAGTCACTGCTTAGGGCTACATCAAGAGGAAACAAAACCTAGAGACAGAACTTGAAACTACATTATCGTGTCAAGTTTCAAGAAGCTAGCACAAACCGTGTTTGATTTAGAGTTCCACATACATCTATCAATATAGGAGAAAACAGAGTGAAACGCCAAAACTCAAACTGTTACTGGAAACGAACGCTTCAACATAGAAGAACGAAATTTGGGGAACCAAGTGGGCTTCGTGTACTGATCATTACCTGAAAGTATCATCCAGTTTGGGTGAAAAAATAGTTGCTGAGATTTCTGGAGATTCGTAATTTTGGGAAGCTTGGCAACCCCTTTCAAGGACAGTGTATCTCGCCAGTCACTGCTTAGGCCTACATCAAGAGGAAACAAAACCTAGGGATAGAACTTGAAACTACATTATCGTGTCAAGTTTCAAAAAGCTAGCGCAAACCGTGTTTGATTTAGAGTTCCACATACATCTATCAATATAGGAGAAAACAGAGTGAAACGCCAAAATTCAAACTGTTACTGGAAACGAACGCTTCAACATAGAAGAACGAAATTGGGGGAACCAAGTGGACTTAGTGTACTGATCATTACCTGAAAGTATCATCCAGTTTGGGTGAAAAAATAGTTGCTGAGATTTCTGGAGATTCGTAATTTTGGGTAGCTTGGCAACCCCTTTCAAGGAGAGTGTATCTCGCCAGTCACTGCTTAGTGCTACATCAAGAGGAAACAAAACCTAGAGACAGAACTTGAAACTACATAATCGTGTCAAGTTTGAAGAAGCTAGCACAAACCGTGTTTGATTTAGAGTTCCACATACATCTATCAATATAGGAGAAAACAGAGTGAAATGCCAAAATTCAAACTGTTACTGGAAACGAACGCTTCAACATAGAAGAACGAAATTTGGGGAACCAAGTGGGCTTAGTGTACTGATCATTACCTGAAAGTATCATCCAGTTTGGGTGAAAAAATAGTTGCTGAGATTTCTGGAGATTCGTAATTTTGGGAAGCTTGGCAACCCCTTTCAAGGACAGTGTATCTCGCCAGTCACTGCTTAGGCCTACATCAAGAGGAAACAAAACCTAGAGATAGAACTTGAAACTACATTATCGTGTCAAGTTTCAAAAAGCTAGCGCAAACCGTGTTTGATTTAGAGTTCCACATACATCTATCAATATAGGAGAAAACAGAGTGAAACGCCAAAATTCAAACTGTTACTGGAAACGAACGCTTCAACATAGAAGAACGAATTTGGGGGAACCAAGTGGGCTTACTGTACTGATCATTACCTGAAAGTATCATCCAGTTTGGGTGAAAAAATAGTTGCTGAGATTTCTGGAGATTCGTAATTTTGGGAAGCTTGGCAACCCCTTTCAAGGACAGTGTATCTCGCCAGTCACTGCTTAGGCCTACATCAAGAGGAAACAAAACCTAGAGATAGAACTTGAAACTACATTATCGTGTCAAGTTTCAAAAAGCTAGCGCAAACCGTGTTTGATTTAGAGTTCCACATACATCTATCAATATAGGAGAAAACAGAGTGAAACGCCAAAATTCAAACTGTTACTGGAAACGAACGCTTCAACATAGAAGAACGAAATTGGGGGAACCAAGTGGGCTTAGTGTAATGATCATTACCTGAAAGTATCATCCAGTTTGGGTGAAAAAATAGTTGCTGAGATTTCTGGAGATTCGTAATTTTGGGTAGCTTGGCAACCCCTTTCAAGGAGAGTGTATCTCGCCAGTCACTGCTTAGTGCTACATCAAGAGGAAACAAAACCTAGAGACAGAACTTGAAACTACATAATCGTGTCAAGTTTGAAGAAGCTAGCACAAACCGTGTTTGATTTAGAGTTCCACATACATCTATCAATATAGGAGAAAACAGAGTGAAACGCCAAAATTCAAACTGTTACTGGAAACGAACGCTTCAACATAGAAGAACGAATTTGGGGGAACCAAGTGGGCTTAGTGTACTGATCATTACCTGAAAGTATCATCCAGTTTGGGTGAAAAAATAGTTGCTGAGATTTCTGGAGATTCGTAATTTTGGGAAGCTTGGCAACCCCTTTCAAGGACAGTGTATCTCGCCAGTCACTGCTTAGGCCTACATCAAGAGGAAACAAAACCTAGAGATAGAACTTGAAACTACATTATCGTGTCAAGTTTCAAAAAGCTAGCGCAAACCGTGTTTGATTTAGAGTTCCACATACATCTATCAATATAGGAGAAAACAGAGTGAAACGCCAAAATTCAAACTGTTACTGGAAACGAACGCTTCAACATAGAAGAACGAAATTGGGGGAACCAAGTGGGCTTAGTGTAATGATCATTACCTGAAAGTATCATCCAGTTTGGGTGAAAAAATAGTTGCTGAGATTTCTGGAGATTCGTAATTTTGGGTAGCTTGGCAACCCCTTTCAAGGAGAGTGTATCTCGCCAGTCACTGCTTAGTGCTACATCAAGAGGAAACAAAACCTAGAGACAGAACTTGAAACTACATAATCGTGTCAAGTTTGAAGAAGCTAGCACAAACCGTGTTTGATTTAGAGTTCCACATACATCTATCAATATAGGAGAAAACAGAGTGAAACGCCAAAATTCAAACTGTTACTGGAAACGAACGCTTCAACATAGAAGAACGAAATTTGGGGAACCAAGTGGGCTTAGTGTACTGATCATTACCTGAAAGTATCATCCAGTTTGGGTGAAAAAATAGTTGCTGAGATTTCTGGAGATTCGTAATTTTGGGAAGCTTGGCAACCCCTTTCAAGGACAGTGTATCTCGCCAGTCACTGCTTAGGCCTACATCAAGAGGAAACAAAACCTAGAGATAGAACTTGAAACTACATTATCGTGTCAAGTTTCAAAAAGCTAGCGCAAACCGTGTTTGATTTAGAGTTCCACATACATCTATCAATATAGGAGAAAACAGAGTGAAACGCCAAAATTCAAACTGTTACTGGAAACGAACGCTTCAACATAAAAGAACGAATTTGGGGGAACCAAGTGGGCTTAGTGTACTGATCATTACCTGAAAGTATCATCCAGTTTGGGTGAAAAAATAGTTGCTGAGATTTCTGGAGATTCGTAATTTTGGGAAGCTTGGCAACCCCTTTCAAGGACAGTGTATCTCGCCAGTCACTGCTTAGGCCTACATCAAGAGGAAACAAAACCTAGAGATAGAACTTGAAACTACATTATCGTGTCAAGTTTCAAAAAGCTAGCGCAAACCGTATTTGATTTAGAGTTCCACATACATCTATCAATATAGGAGAAAACTGAGTGAAACGCCAAAATTCAAACTGTTACTGGAAACGAACGCTTCAACATAGAAGAACGAAATTTGGGGAACCAAGTGGGCTTAATGTACTGATCATTACCTGAAAGTATCATCCAGTTTGGGTGAAAAAATAGTTGCTGAGATTTCCGGAGATTCGTAATTTTGGGAAGCTTGGCAACCCCTTTCAAGGACAGTGTATCTCGCCAGTCACTGCTTAGGGCTACATCAAGAGGAAACAAAACCTAGAGACAGAACTTGAAACTACATTATCGTGTCAAGTTTCAAGAAGCTAGCACAAACCGTGTTTGATTTAGAGTTCCACATACATCTATCAATATAGGAGAAAACAGAGTGAAACGCCAAAATTCAAACTGTTACTGGAAACGAACGCTTCAACATAGAAGAACGAAATTTGGGGAACCAAGTGGGCTTAGTGTACTGATCATTCCCTGAAAGTATCATCCAGTTTGGGTGAAAAAATAGTTGCTGAGATTTCTGGAGATTCGTAATTTTGGGTAGCTTGGCAACCCCTTTCAAGGACAGTGTATCTCGCCAGTCACTGCTTAGGGCTACATCAAGAGGAAACAAAACCTAGAGACAGAACTTGAAACTACATAATCGTGTCAAGTTTGAAGAAGCTAGCACAAACCGTGTTTGATTTAGAGTTCCACATACATCTATCAATATAGGAGAAAACAGAGTGAAACGCCAAAATTCAAACTGTTACTGGAAACGAACGCTTCAACATAGAAGAACGAAATTTGGGGAACCAAGTGGGCTTAGTGTACTGATCATTACCTGGAAGTATCATCCAGTTTGGGTGCAAAAATAGTTGCTGAGATTTCTGGAGATTCGTAATTTTGGGAAGCTTGGCAACCCCTTTCAAGGACAGTGTATCTCGCCAGTCACTGCTTAGGGCTACATCAAGAGGAAACAAAACCTAGAGACAGAACTTGAAACTACATTATCGTGTCAAGTTTCAAGAAGCTAGCACAAACCGTGTTTGATTTAGAGTTCCACATACATCTATCAATATAGGAGAAAACAGAGTGAAACGCCAAAATTCAAACTGTTACTGGAAACGAACGCTTCAACATAGAAGAACGAAATTTGGGGAACCAAGTGGGCTTAGTGTACTGATCATTCCCTCAAAGTATCATCCAGTTTGGGTGAAAAAATAGTTGCTGAGATTTCTGGAGATTCGTAATTTTGGGTAGCTTGGCAACCCCTTTCAAGGACAGTGTATCTCGCCAGTCACTGCTTAGGGCTACATCAAGAGGAACCAAAACCTAGAGACAGAACTTGAAACTACATAATCGTGTGAAGTTTGAAGAAGCTAGCACAAACCGTGTTTGATTTAGAGTTCCACATACATCTATCAATATAGGAGAAAACAGAGTGAAACGCCAAAATTCAAACTGTTACTGGAAACGAACGCTTCAACATAGAAGAACGAAATTTGGGGAACCAAGTGGGCTTAGTGTACTGATCATTACCTGGAAGTATCATCCAGTTTGGGTGAAAAAATAGTTTCTGAGATTTCTGGAGATTCGTAATTTGGGGTAGCTTGGCAACCAATTTCAAGGACAGTGTATCTCGCCAGTCACTGCTTAGGGCTACATCAAGAGGAAACAAAACCTAGAGACAGAACTTGAAACTACATAATCGTGTCAAGTTTGAAGAAGCTACAACAAACCGTGTTTGATTTAGAGTTCCACATACATCTATCAATATAGGAGAAAACAGAGTGAAACGCCAAAATTCAAACTGTTACTGGAAACGAACGCTTCAACATAGAAGAACGAAATTTGGGGAACCAAGTGGGCTTCGTGTACTGATCATTACCTGAAAGTATCATCCAGTTTGGGTGAAAAAATAGTTGCTGAGATTTCTGGAGATTCGTAATTTTGGGAAGCTTGGCAACCCCTTTCAAGGACAGTGTATCTCGCCAGTCACTGCTTAGGCCTACATCAAGAGGAAACAAAACCTAGAGATAGAACTTGAAACTACATTATCGTGTCAAGTTTCAAAAAGCTAGCGCAAACCGTGTTTGATTTAGAGTTCCACATACATCTATCAATATAGGAGAAAACAGAGTGAAACGCCAAAATTCAAACTGTTACTGGAAACGAACGCTTCAACATAGAAGAACGAAATTGGGGGAACCAAGTGGGCTTAGTGTACTGATCATTACCTGAAAGTATCATCCAGTTTGGGTGAAAAAATAGTTGCTGAGATTTCTGGAGATTCGTAATTTTGGGAAGCTTGGCAACCCCTTTCAAGGACAGTGTATCTCGCCAGTCACTGCTTAGGCCTACATCAAGAGGAAACAAAACCTAGAGATAGAACTTGAAACTACATTATCGTGTCAAGTTTCAAAAAGCTAGCGCAAACCGTGTTTGATTTAGAGTTCCACATACATCTATCAATATAGGAGAAAACAGAGTGAAACGCCAAAATTCAAACTGTTACTGGAAACGAACGCTTCAACATAAAAGAACGAATTTGGGGGAACCAAGTGGGCTTAGTGTACTGATCATTACCTGAAAGTATCATCCAGTTTGGGTGAAAAAATAGTTGCTGAGATTTCTGGAGATTCGTAATTTTGGGAAGCTTGGCAACCCCTTTCAAGGACAGTGTATCTCGCCAGTCACTGCTTAGGCCTACATCAAGAGGAAACAAAACCTAGAGATAGAACTTGAAACTACATTATCGTGTCAAGTTTCAAAAAGCTAGCGCAAACCGTATTTGATTTAGAGTTCCACATACATCTATCAATATAGGAGAAAACAGAGTGAAACGCCAAAATTCAAACTGTTACTGGAAACGAACGCTTCAACATAGAAGAACGAAATTTGGGGAACCAAGTGGGCTTAGTGTACTGATCATTACCTGAAAGTATCATCCAGTTTGGGTGAAAAAATAGTTGCTGAGATTTCCGGAGATTCGTAATTTTGGGAAGCTTGGCAACCCCTTTCAAGGACAGTGTATCTCGCCAGTCACTGCTTAGGGCTACATCAAGAGGAAACAAAACCTAGAGACAGAACTTGAAACTACATTATCGTGTCAAGTTTCAAGAAGCTAGCACAAACCGTGTTTGATTTAGAGTTCCACATACATCTATCAATATAGGAGAAAACAGAGTGAAACGCCAAAATTCAAACTGTTACTGGAAACGAACGCTTCAACATAGAAGAACGAAATTTGGGGAACCAAGTGGGCTTAGTGTACTGATCATTCCCTGAAAGTATCATCCAGTTTGGGTGCAAAAATAGTTGCTGAGATTTCTGGAGATTCGTAATTTTGGGTAGCTTGGCAACCCCTTTCAAGGACAGTGTATCTCGCCAGTCACTGCTTAGGGCTACATCAAGAGGAAACAAAACCTAGAGACAGAACTTGAAACTACATAATCGTGTCAAGTTTGAAGAAGCTAGCACAAACCGTGTTTGATTTAGAGTTCCACATACATCTATCAATATAGGAGAAAACAGAGTGAAACGCCAAAATTCAAACTGTTACTGGAAACGAACGCTTCAACATAGAAGAACGAAATTTGGGGAACCAAGTGGGCTTAGTGTACTGATCATTCCCTCAAAGTATCATCCAGTTTGGGTGAAAAAATAGTTGCTGAGATTTCTGGAGATTCGTAATTTTGGGTAGCTTGGCAACCCCTTTCAAGGACAGTGTATCTCTCCAGTCACTGCTTAGGGCTACATCAAGAGGAAACAAAACCTAGAGACAGAACTTGAAACTACATAATCGTGTCAAGTTTGAAGAAGCTAGCACAAACCGTGTTTGATTTAGAGTTCCACATACATCTATCAATATAGGAGAAAACAGAGTGAAACGCCAAAATTCAAACTGTTACTGGAAACGAACGCTTCAACATAGAAGAACGAAATTTGGGGAACCAAGTGGGCTTAGTGTACTGATCATTACCTGGAAGTATCATCCAGTTTGGGTGAAAAAATAGTTTCTGAGATTTCTGGAGATTCGTAATTTGGGGTAGCTTGGCAACCAATTTCAAGGACAGTGTATCTCGCCAGTCACTGCTTAGGGCTACATCAAGAGGAAACAAAACCTAGAGACAGAACTTGAAACTACATTATCGTGTCAAGTTTCAAAAAGCTAGCGCAAACCGTGTTTGATTTAGAGTTCCACATACATCTATCAATATAGGAGAAAACAGAGTGAAACGCCAAAATTCAAACTGTTACTGGAAACGAACGCTTCAACATAAAAGAACGAATTTGGGGGAACCAAGTGGGCTTAGTGTACTGATCATTACCTGAAAGTATCATCCAGTTTGGGTGAAAAAATAGTTGCTGAGATTTCTGGAGATTCGTAATTTTGGGAAGCTTGGCAACCCCTTTCAAGGACAGTGTATCTCGCCAGTCACTGCTTAGGCCTACATCAAGAGGAAACAAAACCTAGAGATAGAACTTGAAACTACATTATCGTGTCAAGTTTCAAAAAGCTAGCGCAAACCGTATTTGATTTAGAGTTCCACATACATCTATCAATATAGGAGAAAACAGAGTGAAACGCCAAAATTCAAACTGTTACTGGAAACGAACGCTTCAACATAGAAGAACGAAATTTGGGGAACCAAGTGGGCTTAGTGTACTGATCATTACCTGAAAGTATCATCCAGTTTGGGTGAAAAAATAGTTGCTGAGATTTCCGGAGATTCGTAATTTTGGGAAGCTTGGCAACCCCTTTCAAGGACAGTGTATCTCGCCAGTCACTGCTTAGGGCTACATCAAGAGGAAACAAAACCTAGAGACAGAACTTGAAACTACATTATCGTGTCAAGTTTCAAGAAGCTAGCACAAACCGTGTTTGATTTAGAGTTCCACATACATCTATCAATATAGGAGAAAACAGAGTGAAACGCCAAAATTCAAACTGTTACTGGAAACGAACGCTTCAACATAGAAGAACGAAATTTGGGGAACCAAGTGGGCTTAGTGTACTGATCATTCCCTGAAAGTATCATCCAGTTTGGGTGCAAAAATAGTTGCTGAGATTTCTGGAGATTCGTAATTTTGGGTAGCTTGGCAACCCCTTTCAAGGACAGTGTATCTCGCCAGTCACTGCTTAGGGCTACATCAAGAGGAAACAAAACCTAGAGACAGAACTTGAAACTACATAATCGTGTCAAGTTTGAAGAAGCTAGCACAAACCGTGTTTGATTTAGAGTTCCACATACATCTATCAATATAGGAGAAAACAGAGTGAAACGCCAAAATTCAAACTGTTACTGGAAACGAACGCTTCAACATAGAAGAACGAAATTTGGGGAACCAAGTGGGCTTAGTGTACTGATCATTCCCTCAAAGTATCATCCAGTTTGGGTGAAAAAATAGTTGCTGAGATTTCTGGAGATTCGTAATTTTGGGTAGCTTGGCAACCCCTTTCAAGGACAGTGTATCTCGCCAGTCACTGCTTAGGGCTACATCAAGAGGAACCAAAACCTAGAGACAGAACTTGAAACTACATAATCGTGTGAAGTTTGAAGAAGCTAGCACAAACCGTGTTTGATTTAGAGTTCCACATACATCTATCAATATAGGAGAAAACAGAGTGAAACGCCAAAATTCAAACTGTTACTGGAAACGAACGCTTCAACATAGAAGAACGAAATTTGGGGAACCAAGTGGGCTTAGTGTACTGATCATTACCTGGAAGTATCATCCAGTTTGGGTGAAAAAATAGTTTCTGAGATTTCTGGAGATTCGTAATTTGGGGTAGCTTGGCAACCAATTTCAAGGACAGTGTATCTCGCCAGTCACTGCTTAGGGCTACATCAAGAGGAAACAAAACCTAGAGACAGAACTTGAAACTACATAATCGTGTCAAGTTTGAAGAAGCTACAACAAACCGTGTTTGATTTAGAGTTCCACATACATCTATCAATATAGGAGAAAACAGAGTGAAACGCCAAAATTCAAACTGTTACTGGAAACGAACGCTTCAACATAGAAGAACGAAATTTGGGGAACCAAGTGGGCTTCGTGTACTGATCATTACCTGAAAGTATCATCCAGTTTGGGTGAAAAAATAGTTGCTGAGATTTCTGGAGATTCGTAATTTTGGGAAGCTTGGCAACCCCTTTCAAGGACAGTGTATCTCGCCAGTCACTGCTTAGGCCTACATCAAGAGGAAACAAAACCTAGAGATAGAACTTGAAACTACATTATCGTGTCAAGTTTCAAAAAGCTAGCGCAAACCGTGTTTGATTTAGAGTTCCACATACATCTATCAATATAGGAGAAAACAGAGTGAAACGCCAAAATTCAAACTGTTACTGGAAACGAACGCTTCAACATAGAAGAACGAAATTGGGGGAACCAAGTGGGCTTAGTGTACTGATCATTACCTGAAAGTATCATCCAGTTTGGGTGAAAAAATAGTTGCTGAGATTTCTGGAGATTCGTAATTTTGGGTAGCTTGGCAACCCCTTTAAAGGACAGTGTATCTCGCCAGTCACTGCTTAGGGCTACATCAAGAGGAAACAAAACCTAGAGACAGAACTTGAAAGTACATAATCGTGTGAAGTTTGAAGAAGCTAGCACAAACCGTGTTTGATTTAGAGTTCCACATACATCTATCAATATAGGAGAAAACAGAGTGAAACGCCAAAATTCAAACTGTTACTGGAAACGAAAGCTTCAACATAGAAGAACGAAATTTGGGGAACCAAGTGGGCTTCGTGTACTGATCATTACCTGAAAGTATCATCCAGTTTGGGTGAAAAAATAGTTGCTGAGATTTCTGGAGATTCGTAATTTTGGGAAGCTTGGCAACCCCTTTCAAGGACAGTGTATCTCGCCAGTCACTGCTTAGGCCTACATCAAGAAGAAACAAAACCTAGAGATAGAACTTGAAACTACATTATCGTGTCAAGTTTCAAAAAGCTAGCGCAAACCGTGTTTGATTTAGAGTTCCACATACATCTATCAATATAGGAGAAAACAGAGTGAAACGCCAAAATTCAAACTGTTACTGGAAACGAACGCTTCAACATAGAAGAACGAAATTTGGGGAACCAAGTGGGCTTAGTGTACTGATCATTACCTGAAAGTATCATCCAGTTTGGGTGAAAAAATAGTTGCTGAGATTTCTGGAGATTCGTAATTTTGGGTAGCTTGGCAACCCCTTTCAAGGAGAGTGTATCTCGCCAGTCACTGCTTAGTGCTACATCAAGAGGAAACAAAACCTAGAGACAGAACTTGAAACTACATAATCGTGTCAAGTTTGAAGAAGCTAGCACAAACCGTGTTTGATTTAGAGTTCCACATACATCTATCAATATAGGAGAAAACAGAGTGAAACGCCAAAATTCAAACTGTTACTGGAAACGAACGCTTCAACATAGAAGAACGAAATTTGCGGAACCAAGTGGGCTTAGTGTACTGATCATTACCTGAAAGTATCATCCAGTTTGGGTGAAAAAATAGTTGCTGAGATTTCTGGAGATTCGTAATTTTGGGAAGCTTGGCAACCCCTTTCAAGGACAGTGTATCTCGCCAGTCACTGCTTAGGCCTACATCAAGAGGAAACAAAACCTAGAGATAGAACTTGAAACTACATTATCGTGTCAAGTTTCAAAAAGCTAGCGCAAACCGTGTTTGATTTAGAGTTCCACATACATCTATCAATATAGGAGAAAACAGAGTGAAACGCCAAAATTCAAACTGTTACTGGAAACGAACGCTTCAACATAGAAGAACGAAATTTTTGGAACCAAGTGGGCTTAGTGTACTGATCATTACCTGAAAGTATCATCCAGTTTGGGTGAAAAAATAGTTGCTGAGATTTCTGGAGATTCGTAATTTTGGGAAGCTTGGCAACCCCTTTCAAGGACAGTGTATCTCGCCAGTCACTGCTTAGGGCTACATCAAGAGGAAACAAAACCTAGAGACAGAACTTGAAACTACATTATCGTGTCAAGTTTCAAGAAGCTAGCACAAACCGTGTTTGATTTAGAGTTCCACATACATCTATCAATATAGGAGAAAACAGAGTGAAACGCCAAAATTCAAACTGTTACTGGAAACGAACGCTTCAACATAGAAGAACGAAATTTGGGGAACCAAGTGGGCTTAGTGTACTGATCATTCCCTGAAAGTATCATCCAGTTTGGGTGAAAAAATAGTTGCTGAGATTTCTGGAGATTCGTAATTTAGGGTAGCTTGGCAACCCCTTTCAAGGACAGTGTATCTCGCCAGTCACTGCTTAGGGCTACATCAAGAGGAAACAAAACCTAGAGACAGAACTTGAAACTACATAATCGTGTCAAGTTTGAAGAAGCTAGCACAAACCGTGTTTGATTTAGAGTTCCACATACATCTATCAATATAGGAGAAAACAGAGTGAAACGCCAAAATTCAAACTGTTACTGGAAACGAACGCTTCAACATAGAAGAACGAAATTTGGGGAACCAAGTGGGCTTAGTGTACTGATCATTACCTGGAAGTATCATCCAGTTTGGGTGCAAAAATAGTTGCTGAGATTTCTGGAGATTCGTAATTTTGGGAAGCTTGGCAACCCCTTTCAAGGACAGTGTATCTCGCCAGTCACTGCTTAGGGCTACATCAAGAGGAAACAAAACCTAGAGACAGAACTTGAAACTACATTATCGTGTCAAGTTTGAAGAAGCTACAACAAACCGTGTTTGATTTAGAGTTCCACATACATCTATCAATATAGGAGAAAACAGAGTGAAACGCCAAAACTCAAACTGTTACTGGAAACGAACGCTTCAACATAGAAGAACGAAATTTGGGGAACCAAGTGGGCTTCGTGTACTGATCATTACCTGAAAGTATCATCCAGTTTGGGTGAAAAAATAGTTGCTGAGATTTCTGGAGATTCGTAATTTTGGGAAGCTTGGCAACCCCTTTCAAGGACAGTGTATCTCGCCAGTCACTGCTTAGGCCTACATCAAGAGGAAACAAAACCTAGGGATAGAAGTGAAACTACATTATCGTGTCAAGTTTCAAAAAGCTAGCGCAAACCGTGTTTGATTTAGAGTTCCACATACATCTATCAATATAGGAGAAAACAGAGTGAAACGCCAAAATTCAAACTGTTACTGGAAACGAACGCTTCAACATAGAAGAACGAAATTGGGGGAACCAAGTGGACTTAGTGTACTGATCATTACCTGAAAGTATCATCCAGTTTGGGTGAAAAAATAGTTGCTGAGATTTCTGGAGATTCGTAATTTTGGGTAGCTTGGCAACCCCTTTCAAGGAGAGTGTATCTCGCCAGTCACTGCTTAGTGCTACATCAAGAGGAAACAAAACCTAGAGACAGAACTTGAAACTACATAATCGTGTCAAGTTTGAAGAAGCTAGCACAAACCGTGTTTGATTTAGAGTTCCACATACATCTATCAATATAGGAGAAAACAGAGTGAAATGCCAAAATTCAAACTGTTACTGGAAACGAACGCTTCAACATAGAAGAACGAAATTTGGGGAACCAAGTGGGCTTAGTGTACTGATCATTACCTGAAAGTATCATCCAGTTTGGGTGAAAAAATAGTTGCTGAGATTTCTGGAGATTCGTAATTTTGGGAAGCTTGGCAACCCCTTTCAAGGACAGTGTATCTCGCCAGTCACTGCTTAGGGCTACATCAAGAGGAAACAAAACCTAGAGACAGAACTTGAAACTACATTATCGTGTCAAGTTTCAAGAAGCTAGCACAAACCGTGTTTGATTTAGAGTTCCACATACATCTATCAATATAGGAGAAAACAGAGTGAAACGCCAAAACTCAAACTGTTACTGGAAACGAACGCTTCAACATAGAAGAACGAAATTTGGGGAACCAAGTGGGCTTCGTGTACTGATCATTACCTGAAAGTATCATCCAGTTTGGGTGAAAAAATAGTTGCTGAGATTTCTGGAGATTCGTAATTTTGGGAAGCTTGGCAACCCCTTTCAAGGACAGTGTATCTCGCCAGTCACTGCTTAGGCCTACATCAAGAGGAAACAAAACCTAGGGATAGAACTTGAAACTACATTATCGTGTCAAGTTTCAAAAAGCTAGCGCAAACCGTGTTTGATTTAGAGTTCCACATACATCTATCAATATAGGAGAAAACAGAGTGAAACGCCAAAATTCAAACTGTTACTGGAAACGAACGCTTCAACATAGAAGAACGAAATTGGGGGAACCAAGTGGACTTAGTGTACTGATCATTACCTGAAAGTATCATCCAGTTTGGGTGAAAAAATAGTTGCTGAGATTTCTGGAGATTCGTAATTTTGGGTAGCTTGGCAACCCCTTTCAAGGAGAGTGTATCTCGCCAGTCACTGCTTAGTGCTACATCAAGAGGAAACAAAACCTAGAGACAGAACTTGAAACTACATAATCGTGTCAAGTTTGAAGAAGCTAGCACAAACCGTGTTTGATTTAGAGTTCCACATACATCTATCAATATAGGAGAAAACAGAGTGAAATGCCAAAATTCAAACTGTTACTGGAAACGAACGCTTCAACATAGAAGAACGAAATTTGGGGAACCAAGTGGGCTTAGTGTACTGATCATTACCTGAAAGTATCATCCAGTTTGGGTGAAAAAATAGTTGCTGAGATTTCTGGAGATTCGTAATTTTGGGAAGCTTGGCAACCCCTTTCAAGGACAGTGTATCTCGCCAGTCACTGCTTAGGCCTACATCAAGAGGAAACAAAACCTAGAGATAGAACTTGAAACTACATTATCGTGTCAAGTTTCAAAAAGCTAGCGCAAACCGTGTTTGATTTAGAGTTCCACATACATCTATCAATATAGGAGAAAACAGAGTGAAACGCCAAAATTCAAACTGTTACTGGAAACGAACGCTTCAACATAGAAGAACGAATTTGGGGGAACCAAGTGGGCTTACTGTACTGATCATTACCTGAAAGTATCATCCAGTTTGGGTGAAAAAATAGTTGCTGAGATTTCTGGAGATTCGTAATTTTGGGAAGCTTGGCAACCCCTTTCAAGGACAGTGTATCTCGCCAGTCACTGCTTAGGCCTACATCAAGAGGAAACAAAACCTAGAGATAGAACTTGAAACTACATTATCGTGTCAAGTTTCAAAAAGCTAGCGCAAACCGTGTTTGATTTAGAGTTCCACATACATCTATCAATATAGGAGAAAACAGAGTGAAACGCCAAAATTCAAACTGTTACTGGAAACGAACGCTTCAACATAGAAGAACGAAATTGGGGGAACCAAGTGGGCTTAGTGTAATGATCATTACCTGAAAGTATCATCCAGTTTGGGTGAAAAAATAGTTGCTGAGATTTCTGGAGATTCGTAATTTTGGGTAGCTTGGCAACCCCTTTCAAGGAGAGTGTATCTCGCCAGTCACTGCTTAGTGCTACATCAAGAGGAAACAAAACCTAGAGACAGAACTTGAAACTACATAATCGTGTCAAGTTTGAAGAAGCTAGCACAAACCGTGTTTGATTTAGAGTTCCACATACATCTATCAATATAGGAGAAAACAGAGTGAAACGCCAAAATTCAAACTGTTACTGGAAACGAACGCTTCAACATAGAAGAACGAATTTGGGGGAACCAAGTGGGCTTAGTGTACTGATCATTACCTGAAAGTATCATCCAGTTTGGGTGAAAAAATAGTTGCTGAGATTTCTGGAGATTCGTAATTTTGGGAAGCTTGGCAACCCCTTTCAAGGACAGTGTATCTCGCCAGTCACTGCTTAGGCCTACATCAAGAGGAAACAAAACCTAGAGATAGAACTTGAAACTACATTATCGTGTCAAGTTTCAAAAAGCTAGCGCAAACCGTGTTTGATTTAGAGTTCCACATACATCTATCAATATAGGAGAAAACAGAGTGAAACGCCAAAATTCAAACTGTTACTGGAAACGAACGCTTCAACATAGAAGAACGAAATTGGGGGAACCAAGTGGGCTTAGTGTAATGATCATTACCTGAAAGTATCATCCAGTTTGGGTGAAAAAATAGTTGCTGAGATTTCTGGAGATTCGTAATTTTGGGTAGCTTGGCAACCCCTTTCAAGGAGAGTGTATCTCGCCAGTCACTGCTTAGTGCTACATCAAGAGGAAACAAAACCTAGAGACAGAACTTGAAACTACATAATCGTGTCAAGTTTGAAGAAGCTAGCACAAACCGTGTTTGATTTAGAGTTCCACATACATCTATCAATATAGGAGAAAACAGAGTGAAACGCCAAAATTCAAACTGTTACTGGAAACGAACGCTTCAACATAGAAGAACGAAATTTGGGGAACCAAGTGGGCTTAGTGTACTGATCATTACCTGAAAGTATCATCCAGTTTGGGTGAAAAAATAGTTGCTGAGATTTCTGGAGATTCGTAATTTTGGGAAGCTTGGCAACCCCTTTCAAGGACAGTGTATCTCGCCAGTCACTGCTTAGGCCTACATCAAGAGGAAACAAAACCTAGAGATAGAACTTGAAACTACATTATCGTGTCAAGTTTCAAAAAGCTAGCGCAAACCGTGTTTGATTTAGAGTTCCACATACATCTATCAATATAGGAGAAAACAGAGTGAAACGCCAAAATTCAAACTGTTACTGGAAACGAACGCTTCAACATAAAAGAACGAATTTGGGGGAACCAAGTGGGCTTAGTGTACTGATCATTACCTGAAAGTATCATCCAGTTTGGGTGAAAAAATAGTTGCTGAGATTTCTGGAGATTCGTAATTTTGGGAAGCTTGGCAACCCCTTTCAAGGACAGTGTATCTCGCCAGTCACTGCTTAGGCCTACATCAAGAGGAAACAAAACCTAGAGATAGAACTTGAAACTACATTATCGTGTCAAGTTTCAAAAAGCTAGCGCAAACCGTATTTGATTTAGAGTTCCACATACATCTATCAATATAGGAGAAAACTGAGTGAAACGCCAAAATTCAAACTGTTACTGGAAACGAACGCTTCAACATAGAAGAACGAAATTTGGGGAACCAAGTGGGCTTAATGTACTGATCATTACCTGAAAGTATCATCCAGTTTGGGTGAAAAAATAGTTGCTGAGATTTCCGGAGATTCGTAATTTTGGGAAGCTTGGCAACCCCTTTCAAGGACAGTGTATCTCGCCAGTCACTGCTTAGGGCTACATCAAGAGGAAACAAAACCTAGAGACAGAACTTGAAACTACATTATCGTGTCAAGTTTCAAGAAGCTAGCACAAACCGTGTTTGATTTAGAGTTCCACATACATCTATCAATATAGGAGAAAACAGAGTGAAACGCCAAAATTCAAACTGTTACTGGAAACGAACGCTTCAACATAGAAGAACGAAATTTGGGGAACCAAGTGGGCTTAGTGTACTGATCATTCCCTGAAAGTATCATCCAGTTTGGGTGAAAAAATAGTTGCTGAGATTTCTGGAGATTCGTAATTTTGGGTAGCTTGGCAACCCCTTTCAAGGACAGTGTATCTCGCCAGTCACTGCTTAGGGCTACATCAAGAGGAAACAAAACCTAGAGACAGAACTTGAAACTACATAATCGTGTCAAGTTTGAAGAAGCTAGCACAAACCGTGTTTGATTTAGAGTTCCACATACATCTATCAATATAGGAGAAAACAGAGTGAAACGCCAAAATTCAAACTGTTACTGGAAACGAACGCTTCAACATAGAAGAACGAAATTTGGGGAACCAAGTGGGCTTAGTGTACTGATCATTACCTGGAAGTATCATCCAGTTTGGGTGCAAAAATAGTTGCTGAGATTTCTGGAGATTCGTAATTTTGGGAAGCTTGGCAACCCCTTTCAAGGACAGTGTATCTCGCCAGTCACTGCTTAGGGCTACATCAAGAGGAAACAAAACCTAGAGACAGAACTTGAAACTACATTATCGTGTCAAGTTTCAAGAAGCTAGCACAAACCGTGTTTGATTTAGAGTTCCACATACATCTATCAATATAGGAGAAAACAGAGTGAAACGCCAAAATTCAAACTGTTACTGGAAACGAACGCTTCAACATAGAAGAACGAAATTTGGGGAACCAAGTGGGCTTAGTGTACTGATCATTCCCTCAAAGTATCATCCAGTTTGGGTGAAAAAATAGTTGCTGAGATTTCTGGAGATTCGTAATTTTGGGTAGCTTGGCAACCCCTTTCAAGGACAGTGTATCTCGCCAGTCACTGCTTAGGGCTACATCAAGAGGAACCAAAACCTAGAGACAGAACTTGAAACTACATAATCGTGTGAAGTTTGAAGAAGCTAGCACAAACCGTGTTTGATTTAGAGTTCCACATACATCTATCAATATAGGAGAAAACAGAGTGAAACGCCAAAATTCAAACTGTTACTGGAAACGAACGCTTCAACATAGAAGAACGAAATTTGGGGAACCAAGTGGGCTTAGTGTACTGATCATTACCTGGAAGTATCATCCAGTTTGGGTGAAAAAATAGTTTCTGAGATTTCTGGAGATTCGTAATTTGGGGTAGCTTGGCAACCAATTTCAAGGACAGTGTATCTCGCCAGTCACTGCTTAGGGCTACATCAAGAGGAAACAAAACCTAGAGACAGAACTTGAAACTACATAATCGTGTCAAGTTTGAAGAAGCTACAACAAACCGTGTTTGATTTAGAGTTCCACATACATCTATCAATATAGGAGAAAACAGAGTGAAACGCCAAAATTCAAACTGTTACTGGAAACGAACGCTTCAACATAGAAGAACGAAATTTGGGGAACCAAGTGGGCTTCGTGTACTGATCATTACCTGAAAGTATCATCCAGTTTGGGTGAAAAAATAGTTGCTGAGATTTCTGGAGATTCGTAATTTTGGGAAGCTTGGCAACCCCTTTCAAGGACAGTGTATCTCGCCAGTCACTGCTTAGGCCTACATCAAGAGGAAACAAAACCTAGAGATAGAACTTGAAACTACATTATCGTGTCAAGTTTCAAAAAGCTAGCGCAAACCGTGTTTGATTTAGAGTTCCACATACATCTATCAATATAGGAGAAAACAGAGTGAAACGCCAAAATTCAAACTGTTACTGGAAACGAACGCTTCAACATAGAAGAACGAAATTGGGGGAACCAAGTGGGCTTAGTGTACTGATCATTACCTGAAAGTATCATCCAGTTTGGGTGAAAAAATAGTTGCTGAGATTTCTGGAGATTCGTAATTTTGGGAAGCTTGGCAACCCCTTTCAAGGACAGTGTATCTCGCCAGTCACTGCTTAGGCCTACATCAAGAGGAAACAAAACCTAGAGATAGAACTTGAAACTACATTATCGTGTCAAGTTTCAAAAAGCTAGCGCAAACCGTGTTTGATTTAGAGTTCCACATACATCTATCAATATAGGAGAAAACAGAGTGAAACGCCAAAATTCAAACTGTTACTGGAAACGAACGCTTCAACATAAAAGAACGAATTTGGGGGAACCAAGTGGGCTTAGTGTACTGATCATTACCTGAAAGTATCATCCAGTTTGGGTGAAAAAATAGTTGCTGAGATTTCTGGAGATTCGTAATTTTGGGAAGCTTGGCAACCCCTTTCAAGGACAGTGTATCTCGCCAGTCACTGCTTAGGCCTACATCAAGAGGAAACAAAACCTAGAGATAGAACTTGAAACTACATTATCGTGTCAAGTTTCAAAAAGCTAGCGCAAACCGTATTTGATTTAGAGTTCCACATACATCTATCAATATAGGAGAAAACAGAGTGAAACGCCAAAATTCAAACTGTTACTGGAAACGAACGCTTCAACATAGAAGAACGAAATTTGGGGAACCAAGTGGGCTTAGTGTACTGATCATTACCTGAAAGTATCATCCAGTTTGGGTGAAAAAATAGTTGCTGAGATTTCCGGAGATTCGTAATTTTGGGAAGCTTGGCAACCCCTTTCAAGGACAGTGTATCTCGCCAGTCACTGCTTAGGGCTACATCAAGAGGAAACAAAACCTAGAGACAGAACTTGAAACTACATTATCGTGTCAAGTTTCAAGAAGCTAGCACAAACCGTGTTTGATTTAGAGTTCCACATACATCTATCAATATAGGAGAAAACAGAGTGAAACGCCAAAATTCAAACTGTTACTGGAAACGAACGCTTCAACATAGAAGAACGAAATTTGGGGAACCAAGTGGGCTTAGTGTACTGATCATTCCCTGAAAGTATCATCCAGTTTGGGTGCAAAAATAGTTGCTGAGATTTCTGGAGATTCGTAATTTTGGGTAGCTTGGCAACCCCTTTCAAGGACAGTGTATCTCGCCAGTCACTGCTTAGGGCTACATCAAGAGGAAACAAAACCTAGAGACAGAACTTGAAACTACATAATCGTGTCAAGTTTGAAGAAGCTAGCACAAACCGTGTTTGATTTAGAGTTCCACATACATCTATCAATATAGGAGAAAACAGAGTGAAACGCCAAAATTCAAACTGTTACTGGAAACGAACGCTTCAACATAGAAGAACGAAATTTGGGGAACCAAGTGGGCTTAGTGTACTGATCATTCCCTCAAAGTATCATCCAGTTTGGGTGAAAAAATAGTTGCTGAGATTTCTGGAGATTCGTAATTTTGGGTAGCTTGGCAACCCCTTTCAAGGACAGTGTATCTCGCCAGTCACTGCTTAGGGCTACATCAAGAGGAAACAAAACCTAGAGACAGAACTTGAAACTACATAATCGTGTCAAGTTTGAAGAAGCTAGCACAAACCGTGTTTGATTTAGAGTTCCACATACATCTATCAATATAGGAGAAAACAGAGTGAAACGCCAAAATTCAAACTGTTACTGGAAACGAACGCTTCAACATAGAAGAACGAAATTTGGGGAACCAAGTGGGCTTAGTGTACTGATCATTACCTGGAAGTATCATCCAGTTTGGGTGAAAAAATAGTTTCTGAGATTTCTGGAGATTCGTAATTTGGGGTAGCTTGGCAACCAATTTCAAGGACAGTGTATCTCGCCAGTCACTGCTTAGGGCTACATCAAGAGGAAACAAAACCTAGAGACAGAACTTGAAACTACATTATCGTGTCAAGTTTCAAAAAGCTAGCGCAAACCGTGTTTGATTTAGAGTTCCACATACATCTATCAATATAGGAGAAAACAGAGTGAAACGCCAAAATTCAAACTGTTACTGGAAACGAACGCTTCAACATAAAAGAACGAATTTGGGGGAACCAAGTGGGCTTAGTGTACTGATCATTACCTGAAAGTATCATCCAGTTTGGGTGAAAAAATAGTTGCTGAGATTTCTGGAGATTCGTAATTTTGGGAAGCTTGGCAACCCCTTTCAAGGACAGTGTATCTCGCCAGTCACTGCTTAGGCCTACATCAAGAGGAAACAAAACCTAGAGATAGAACTTGAAACTACATTATCGTGTCAAGTTTCAAAAAGCTAGCGCAAACCGTATTTGATTTAGAGTTCCACATACATCTATCAATATAGGAGAAAACAGAGTGAAACGCCAAAATTCAAACTGTTACTGGAAACGAACGCTTCAACATAGAAGAACGAAATTTGGGGAACCAAGTGGGCTTAGTGTACTGATCATTACCTGAAAGTATCATCCAGTTTGGGTGAAAAAATAGTTGCTGAGATTTCCGGAGATTCGTAATTTTGGGAAGCTTGGCAACCCCTTTCAAGGACAGTGTATCTCGCCAGTCACTGCTTAGGGCTACATCAAGAGGAAACAAAACCTAGAGACAGAACTTGAAACTACATTATCGTGTCAAGTTTCAAGAAGCTAGCACAAACCGTGTTTGATTTAGAGTTCCACATACATCTATCAATATAGGAGAAAACAGAGTGAAACGCCAAAATTCAAACTGTTACTGGAAACGAACGCTTCAACATAGAAGAACGAAATTTGGGGAACCAAGTGGGCTTAGTGTACTGATCATTCCCTGAAAGTATCATCCAGTTTGGGTGCAAAAATAGTTGCTGAGATTTCTGGAGATTCGTAATTTTGGGTAGCTTGGCAACCCCTTTCAAGGACAGTGTATCTCGCCAGTCACTGCTTAGGGCTACATCAAGAGGAAACAAAACCTAGAGACAGAACTTGAAACTACATAATCGTGTCAAGTTTGAAGAAGCTAGCACAAACCGTGTTTGATTTAGAGTTCCACATACATCTATCAATATAGGAGAAAACAGAGTGAAACGCCAAAATTCAAACTGTTACTGGAAACGAACGCTTCAACATAGAAGAACGAAATTTGGGGAACCAAGTGGGCTTAGTGTACTGATCATTCCCTCAAAGTATCATCCAGTTTGGGTGAAAAAATAGTTGCTGAGATTTCTGGAGATTCGTAATTTTGGGTAGCTTGGCAACCCCTTTCAAGGACAGTGTATCTCGCCAGTCACTGCTTAGGGCTACATCAAGAGGAACCAAAACCTAGAGACAGAACTTGAAACTACATAATCGTGTGAAGTTTGAAGAAGCTAGCACAAACCGTGTTTGATTTAGAGTTCCACATACATCTATCAATATAGGAGAAAACAGAGTGAAACGCCAAAATTCAAACTGTTACTGGAAACGAACGCTTCAACATAGAAGAACGAAATTTGGGGAACCAAGTGGGCTTAGTGTACTGATCATTACCTGGAAGTATCATCCAGTTTGGGTGAAAAAATAGTTTCTGAGATTTCTGGAGATTCGTAATTTGGGGTAGCTTGGCAACCAATTTCAAGGACAGTGTATCTCGCCAGTCACTGCTTAGGGCTACATCAAGAGGAAACAAAACCTAGAGACAGAACTTGAAACTACATAATCGTGTCAAGTTTGAAGAAGCTACAACAAACCGTGTTTGATTTAGAGTTCCACATACATCTATCAATATAGGAGAAAACAGAGTGAAACGCCAAAATTCAAACTGTTACTGGAAACGAACGCTTCAACATAGAAGAACGAAATTTGGGGAACCAAGTGGGCTTCGTGTACTGATCATTACCTGAAAGTATCATCCAGTTTGGGTGAAAAAATAGTTGCTGAGATTTCTGGAGATTCGTAATTTTGGGAAGCTTGGCAACCCCTTTCAAGGACAGTGTATCTCGCCAGTCACTGCTTAGGCCTACATCAAGAGGAAACAAAACCTAGAGATAGAACTTGAAACTACATTATCGTGTCAAGTTTCAAAAAGCTAGCGCAAACCGTGTTTGATTTAGAGTTCCACATACATCTATCAATATAGGAGAAAACAGAGTGAAACGCCAAAATTCAAACTGTTACTGGAAACGAACGCTTCAACATAGAAGAACGAAATTGGGGGAACCAAGTGGGCTTAGTGTACTGATCATTACCTGAAAGTATCATCCAGTTTGGGTGAAAAAATAGTTGCTGAGATTTCTGGAGATTCGTAATTTTGGGTAGCTTGGCAACCCCTTTAAAGGACAGTGTATCTCGCCAGTCACTGCTTAGGGCTACATCAAGAGGAAACAAAACCTAGAGACAGAACTTGAAAGTACATAATCGTGTGAAGTTTGAAGAAGCTAGCACAAACCGTGTTTGATTTAGAGTTCCACATACATCTATCAATATAGGAGAAAACAGAGTGAAACGCCAAAATTCAAACTGTTACTGGAAACGAAAGCTTCAACATAGAAGAACGAAATTTGGGGAACCAAGTGGGCTTCGTGTACTGATCATTACCTGAAAGTATCATCCAGTTTGGGTGAAAAAATAGTTGCTGAGATTTCTGGAGATTCGTAATTTTGGGAAGCTTGGCAACCCCTTTCAAGGACAGTGTATCTCGCCAGTCACTGCTTAGGCCTACATCAAGAAGAAACAAAACCTAGAGATAGAACTTGAAACTACATTATCGTGTCAAGTTTCAAAAAGCTAGCGCAAACCGTGTTTGATTTAGAGTTCCACATACATCTATCAATATAGGAGAAAACAGAGTGAAACGCCAAAATTCAAACTGTTACTGGAAACGAACGCTTCAACATAGAAGAACGAAATTGGGGGAACCAAGTGGGCTTAGTGTACTGATCATTACCTGAAAGTATCATCCAGTTTGGGTGAAAAAATAGTTGCTGAGATTTCTGGAGATTCGTAATTTTGGGTAGCTTGGCAACCCCTTTCAAGGAGAGTGTATCTCGCCAGTCACTGCTTAGTGCTACATCAAGAGGAAACAAAACCTAGAGACAGAACTTGAAACTACATAATCGTGTCAAGTTTGAAGAAGCTAGCACAAACCGTGTTTGATTTAGAGTTCCACATACATCTATCAATATAGGAGAAAACAGAGTGAAACGCCAAAATTCAAACTGTTACTGGAAACGAACGCTTCAACATAGAAGAACGAAATTTGCGGAACCAAGTGGGCTTAGTGTACTGATCATTACCTGAAAGTATCATCCAGTTTGGGTGAAAAAATAGTTGCTGAGATTTCTGGAGATTCGTAATTTTGGGAAGCTTGGCAACCCCTTTCAAGGACAGTGTATCTCGCCAGTCACTGCTTAGGCCTACATCAAGAGGAAACAAAACCTAGAGATAGAACTTGAAACTACATTATCGTGTCAAGTTTCAAAAAGCTAGCGCAAACCGTGTTTGATTTAGAGTTCCACATACATCTATCAATATAGGAGAAAACAGAGTGAAACGCCAAAATTCAAACTGTTACTGGAAACGAACGCTTCAACATAGAAGAACGAAATTTTTGGAACCAAGTGGGCTTAGTGTACTGATCATTACCTGAAAGTATCATCCAGTTTGGGTGCAAAAATAGTTGCTGAGATTTCTGGAGATTCGTAATTTTGGGAAGCTTGGCAACCCCTTTCAAGGACAGTGTATCTCGCCAGTCACTGCTTAGGGCTACATCAAGAGGAAACAAAACCTTGAGACAGAACTTGAAACTACATTATCGTGTCAAGTTTCAAGAAGCTAGCACAAACCGTGTTTGATTTAGAGTTCCACATACATCTATCAATATAGGAGAAAACAGAGTGAAACGCCAAAATTCAAACTGTTACTGGAAACGAACGCTTCAACATAGAAGAACGAAATTTGGGGAACCAAGTGGGCTTAGTGTACTGATCATTCCCTGAAAGTATCATCCAGTTTGGGTGCAAAAATAGTTGCTGAGATTTCTGGAGATTCGTAATTTTGGGTAGCTTGGCAACCCCTTTCAAGGACAGTGTATCTCGCCAGTCACTGCTTAGGGCTACATCAAGAGGAAACAAAACCTAGAGACAGAACTTGAAACTACATAATCGTGTCAAGTTTGAAGAAGCTAGCACAAACCGTGTTTGATTTAGAGTTCCACATACATCTATCAATATAGGAGAAAACAGAGTGAAACGCCAAAATTCAAACTGTTACTGGAAACGAACGCTTCAACATAGAAGAACGAAATTTGGGGAACCAAGTGGGCTTAGTGTACTGATCATTCCCTCAAAGTATCATCCAGTTTGGGTGAAAAAATAGTTGCTGAGATTTCTGGAGATTCGTAATTTTGGGTAGCTTGGCAACCCCTTTCAAGGACA
The DNA here is from genome assembly GCF_964194105.1 of Spermophilus citellus. Taxonomy (NCBI): domain Eukaryota; kingdom Metazoa; phylum Chordata; class Mammalia; order Rodentia; family Sciuridae; genus Spermophilus; species Spermophilus citellus. Next base: position 187,895 of record NW_027672742.1, on the reverse strand, counting down.
GTGTATCTCGCCAGTCACTGCTTAGGGCTACATCAAGAGGAACCAAAACCTAGAGACAGAACTTGAAACTACATAATCTTGTGAAGTTTGAAGAAGCTAGCACAAACCGTGTTTGATTTAGAGTTCCACATACATCTATCAATATAGGAGAAAACAGAGTGAAACGCCAAAATTCAAACTGTTACTGGAAACGAACGCTTCAACATAGAAGAACGAAATTTGGGGAACCAAGTGGGCTTAGTGTACTGATCATTACCTGGAAGTATCATCCAGTTTGGGTGAAAAAATAGTTTCTGAGATTTCTGGAGATTCGTAATTTGGGGTAGCTTGGCAACCAATTTCAAGGACAGTGTATCTCGCCAGTCACTGCTTAGGGCTACATCAAGAGGAAACAAAACCTAGAGACAGAACTTGAAACTACATAATCGTGTCAAGTTTGAAGAAGCTACAACAAACCGTGTTTGATTTAGAGTTCCACATACATCTATCAATATAGGAGAAAACAGAGTGAAACGCCAAAATTCAAACTGTTACTGGAAACGAACGCTTCAACATAGAAGAACGAAATTTGGGGAACCAAGTGGGCTTCGTGTACTGATCATTACCTGAAAGTATCATCCAGTTTGGGTGAAAAAATAGTTGCTGAGATTTCTGGAGATTCGTAATTTTGGGAAGCTTGGCAACCCCTTTCAAGGACAGTGTATCTCGCCAGTCACTGCTTAGGCCTACATCAAGAGGAAACAAAACCTAGAGATAGAACTTGAAACTACATTATCGTGTCAAGTTTCAAAAAGCTAGCGCAAACCGTGTTTGATTTAGAGTTCCACATACATCTATCAATATAGGAGAAAACAGAGTGAAACGCCAAAATTCAAACTGTTACTGGAAACGAACGCTTCAACATAGAAGAACGAAATTGGGGGAACCAAGTGGGCTTAGTGTACTGATCATTACCTGAAAGTATCATCCAGTTTGGGTGAAAAAATAGTTGCTGAGATTTCTGGAGATTCGTAATTTTGGGTAGCTTGGCAACCCCTTTCAAGGACAGTGTATCTCGCCAGTCACTGCTTAGGGCTACATCAAGAGGAAACAAAACCTAGAGACAGAACTTGAAACTACATAATCGTGTCAAGTTTGAAGAAGCTAGCACAAACCGTGTTTGATTTAGAGTTCCACATACATCTATCAATATAGGAGAAAACAGAGTGAAACGCCAAAATTCAAACTGTTACTGGAAACGAACGCTTCAACATAGAAGAACGAAATTTGGGGAACCAAGTGGGCTTAGTGTACTGATCATTCCCTCAAAGTATCATCCAGTTTGGGTGAAAAAATAGTTGCTGAGATTTCTGGAGATTCGTAATTTTGGGTAGCTTGGCAACCCCTTTCAAGGACAGTGTATCTCGCCAGTCACTGCTTAGGGCTACATCAAGAGGAACCAAAACCTAGAGACAGAACTTGAAACTACATAATCGTGTGAAGTTTGAAGAAGCTAGCACAAACCGTGTTTGATTTAGAGTTCCACATACATCTATCAATATAGGAGAAAACAGAGTGAAACGCCAAAATTCAAACTGTTACTGGAAACGAACGCTTCAACATAGAAGAACGAAATTTGGGGAACCAAGTGGGCTTAGTGTACTGATCATTACCTGGAAGTATCATCCAGTTTGGGTGAAAAAATAGTTTCTGAGATTTCTGGAGATTCGTAATTTGGGGTAGCTTGGCAACCAATTTCAAGGACAGTGTATCTCGCCAGTCACTGCTTAGGGCTACATCAAGAGGAAACAAAACCTAGAGACAGAACTTGAAACTACATAATCGTGTCAAGTTTGAAGAAGCTACAACAAACCGTGTTTGATTTAGAGTTCCACATACATCTATCAATATAGGAGAAAACAGAGTGAAACGCCAAAATTCAAACTGTTACTGGAAACGAACGCTTCAACATAGAAGAACGAAATTTGGGGAACCAAGTGGGCTTCGTGTACTGATCATTACCTGAAAGTATCATCCAGTTTGGGTGAAAAAATAGTTGCTGAGATTTCTGGAGATTCGTAATTTTGGGAAGCTTGGCAACCCCTTTCAAGGAGAGTGTATCTCGCCAGTCACTGCTTAGTGCTACATCAAGAGGAAACAAAACCTAGAGACAGAACTTGAAACTACATAATCGTGTCAAGTTTGAAGAAGCTAGCACAAACCGTGTTTGATTTAGAGTTCCACATACATCTATCAATATAGGAGAAAACAGAGTGAAACGCCAAAATTCAAACTGTTACTGGAAACGAACGCTTCAACATAGAAGAACGAAATTTGGGGAACCAAGTGGGCTTAGTGTACTGATCATTACCTGAAAGTATCATCCAGTTTGGGTGAAAAAATAGTTGCTGAGATTTCTGGAGATTCGTAATTTTGGGAAGCTTGGCAACCCCTTTCAAGGACAGTGTATCTCGCCAGTCACTGCTTAGGCCTACATCAAGAGGAAACAAAACCTAGAGATAGAACTTGAAACTACATTATCGTGTCAAGTTTCAAAAAGCTAGCGCAAACCGTGTTTGATTTAGAGTTCCACATACATCTATCAATATAGGAGAAAACAGAGTGAAACGCCAAAATTCAAACTGTTACTGGAAACGAACGCTTCAACATAAAAGAACGAATTTGGGGGAACCAAGTGGGCTTAGTGTACTGATCATTACCTGAAAGTATCATCCAGTTTGGGTGAAAAAATAGTTGCTGAGATTTCTGGAGATTCGTAATTTTGGGAAGCTTGGCAACCCCTTTCAAGGACAGTGTATCTCGCCAGTCACTGCTTAGGCCTACATCAAGAGGAAACAAAACCTAGAGATAGAACTTGAAACTACATTATCGTGTCAAGTTTCAAAAAGCTAGCGCAAACCGTATTTGATTTAGAGTTCCACATACATCTATCAATATAGGAGAAAACTGAGTGAAACGCCAAAATTCAAACTGTTACTGGAAACGAACGCTTCAACATAGAAGAACGAAATTTGGGGAACCAAGTGGGCTTAATGTACTGATCATTACCTGAAAGTATCATCCAGTTTGGGTGAAAAAATAGTTGCTGAGATTTCCGGAGATTCGTAATTTTGGGAAGCTTGGCAACCCCTTTCAAGGACAGTGTATCTCGCCAGTCACTGCTTAGGGCTACATCAAGAGGAAACAAAACCTAGAGACAGAACTTGAAACTACATTATCGTGTCAAGTTTCAAGAAGCTAGCACAAACCGTGTTTGATTTAGAGTTCCACATACATCTATCAATATAGGAGAAAACAGAGTGAAACGCCAAAATTCAAACTGTTACTGGAAACGAACGCTTCAACATAGAAGAACGAAATTTGGGGAACCAAGTGGGCTTAGTGTACTGATCATTCCCTGAAAGTATCATCCAGTTTGGGTGAAAAAATAGTTGCTGAGATTTCTGGAGATTCGTAATTTTGGGTAGCTTGGCAACCCCTTTCAAGGACAGTGTATCTCGCCAGTCACTGCTTAGGGCTACATCAAGAGGAAACAAAACCTAGAGACAGAACTTGAAACTACATAATCGTGTCAAGTTTGAAGAAGCTAGCACAAACCGTGTTTGATTTAGAGTTCCACATACATCTATCAATATAGGAGAAAACAGAGTGAAACGCCAAAATTCAAACTGTTACTGGAAACGAACGCTTCAACATAGAAGAACGAAATTTGGGGAACCAAGTGGGCTTAGTGTACTGATCATTACCTGGAAGTATCATCCAGTTTGGGTGCAAAAATAGTTGCTGAGATTTCTGGAGATTCGTAATTTTGGGAAGCTTGGCAACCCCTTTCAAGGACAGTGTATCTCGCCAGTCACTGCTTAGGGCTACATCAAGAGGAAACAAAACCTAGAGACAGAACTTGAAACTACATTATCGTGTCAAGTTTCAAGAAGCTAGCACAAACCGTGTTTGATTTAGAGTTCCACATACATCTATCAATATAGGAGAAAACAGAGTGAAACGCCAAAATTCAAACTGTTACTGGAAACGAACGCTTCAACATAGAAGAACGAAATTTGGGGAACCAAGTGGGCTTAGTGTACTGATCATTCCCTCAAAGTATCATCCAGTTTGGGTGAAAAAATAGTTGCTGAGATTTCTGGAGATTCGTAATTTTGGGTAGCTTGGCAACCCCTTTCAAGGACAGTGTATCTCGCCAGTCACTGCTTAGGGCTACATCAAGAGGAACCAAAACCTAGAGACAGAACTTGAAACTACATAATCGTGTGAAGTTTGAAGAAGCTAGCACAAACCGTGTTTGATTTAGAGTTCCACATACATCTATCAATATAGGAGAAAACAGAGTGAAACGCCAAAATTCAAACTGTTACTGGAAACGAACGCTTCAACATAGAAGAACGAAATTTGGGGAACCAAGTGGGCTTAGTGTACTGATCATTACCTGGAAGTATCATCCAGTTTGGGTGAAAAAATAGTTTCTGAGATTTCTGGAGATTCGTAATTTGGGGTAGCTTGGCAACCAATTTCAAGGACAGTGTATCTCGCCAGTCACTGCTTAGGGCTACATCAAGAGGAAACAAAACCTAGAGACAGAACTTGAAACTACATAATCGTGTCAAGTTTGAAGAAGCTACAACAAACCGTGTTTGATTTAGAGTTCCACATACATCTATCAATATAGGAGAAAACAGAGTGAAACGCCAAAATTCAAACTGTTACTGGAAACGAACGCTTCAACATAGAAGAACGAAATTTGGGGAACCAAGTGGGCTTCGTGTACTGATCATTACCTGAAAGTATCATCCAGTTTGGGTGAAAAAATAGTTGCTGAGATTTCTGGAGATTCGTAATTTTGGGAAGCTTGGCAACCCCTTTCAAGGACAGTGTATCTCGCCAGTCACTGCTTAGGCCTACATCAAGAGGAAACAAAACCTAGAGATAGAACTTGAAACTACATTATCGTGTCAAGTTTCAAAAAGCTAGCGCAAACCGTGTTTGATTTAGAGTTCCACATACATCTATCAATATAGGAGAAAACAGAGTGAAACGCCAAAATTCAAACTGTTACTGGAAACGAACGCTTCAACATAGAAGAACGAAATTGGGGGAACCAAGTGGGCTTAGTGTACTGATCATTACCTGAAAGTATCATCCAGTTTGGGTGAAAAAATAGTTGCTGAGATTTCTGGAGATTCGTAATTTTGGGAAGCTTGGCAACCCCTTTCAAGGACAGTGTATCTCGCCAGTCACTGCTTAGGCCTACATCAAGAGGAAACAAAACCTAGAGATAGAACTTGAAACTACATTATCGTGTCAAGTTTCAAAAAGCTAGCGCAAACCGTGTTTGATTTAGAGTTCCACATACATCTATCAATATAGGAGAAAACAGAGTGAAACGCCAAAATTCAAACTGTTACTGGAAACGAACGCTTCAACATAAAAGAACGAATTTGGGGGAACCAAGTGGGCTTAGTGTACTGATCATTACCTGAAAGTATCATCCAGTTTGGGTGAAAAAATAGTTGCTGAGATTTCTGGAGATTCGTAATTTTGGGAAGCTTGGCAACCCCTTTCAAGGACAGTGTATCTCGCCAGTCACTGCTTAGGCCTACATCAAGAGGAAACAAAACCTAGAGATAGAACTTGAAACTACATTATCGTGTCAAGTTTCAAAAAGCTAGCGCAAACCGTATTTGATTTAGAGTTCCACATACATCTATCAATATAGGAGAAAACAGAGTGAAACGCCAAAATTCAAACTGTTACTGGAAACGAACGCTTCAACATAGAAGAACGAAATTTGGGGAACCAAGTGGGCTTAGTGTACTGATCATTACCTGAAAGTATCATCCAGTTTGGGTGAAAAAATAGTTGCTGAGATTTCCGGAGATTCGTAATTTTGGGAAGCTTGGCAACCCCTTTCAAGGACAGTGTATCTCGCCAGTCACTGCTTAGGGCTACATCAAGAGGAAACAAAACCTAGAGACAGAACTTGAAACTACATTATCGTGTCAAGTTTCAAGAAGCTAGCACAAACCGTGTTTGATTTAGAGTTCCACATACATCTATCAATATAGGAGAAAACAGAGTGAAACGCCAAAATTCAAACTGTTACTGGAAACGAACGCTTCAACATAGAAGAACGAAATTTGGGGAACCAAGTGGGCTTAGTGTACTGATCATTCCCTGAAAGTATCATCCAGTTTGGGTGCAAAAATAGTTGCTGAGATTTCTGGAGATTCGTAATTTTGGGTAGCTTGGCAACCCCTTTCAAGGACAGTGTATCTCGCCAGTCACTGCTTAGGGCTACATCAAGAGGAAACAAAACCTAGAGACAGAACTTGAAACTACATAATCGTGTCAAGTTTGAAGAAGCTAGCACAAACCGTGTTTGATTTAGAGTTCCACATACATCTATCAATATAGGAGAAAACAGAGTGAAACGCCAAAATTCAAACTGTTACTGGAAACGAACGCTTCAACATAGAAGAACGAAATTTGGGGAACCAAGTGGGCTTAGTGTGCTGATCATTCCCTCAAAGTATCATCCAGTTTGGGTGAAAAAATAGTTGCTGAGATTTCTGGAGATTCGTAATTTTGGGTAGCTTGGCAACCCCTTTCAAGGACAGTGTATCTCGCCAGTCACTGCTTAGGGCTACATCAAGAGGAACCAAAACCTAGAGACAGAACTTGAAACTACATAATCGTGTGAAGTTTGAAGAAGCTAGCACAAACCGTGTTTGATTTAGAGTTCCACATACATCTATCAATATAGGAGAAAACAGAGTGAAACGCCAAAATTCAAACTGTTACTGGAAACGAACGCTTCAACATAGAAGAACGAAATTTGGGGAACCAAGTGGGCTTAGTGTACTGATCATTACCTGGAAGTATCATCCAGTTTGGGTGAAAAAATAGTTTCTGAGATTTCTGGAGATTCGTAATTTGGGGTAGCTTGGCAACCAATTTCAAGGACAGTGTATCTCGCCAGTCACTGCTTAGGGCTACATCAAGAGGAAACAAAACCTAGAGACAGAACTTGAAACTACATTATCGTGTCAAGTTTCAAAAAGCTAGCGCAAACCGTGTTTGATTTAGAGTTCCACATACATCTATCAATATAGGAGAAAACAGAGTGAAACGCCAAAATTCAAACTGTTACTGGAAACGAACGCTTCAACATAAAAGAACGAATTTGGGGGAACCAAGTGGGCTTAGTGTACTGATCATTACCTGAAAGTATCATCCAGTTTGGGTGAAAAAATAGTTGCTGAGATTTCTGGAGATTCGTAATTTTGGGAAGCTTGGCAACCCCTTTCAAGGACAGTGTATCTCGCCAGTCACTGCTTAGGCCTACATCAAGAGGAAACAAAACCTAGAGATAGAACTTGAAACTACATTATCGTGTCAAGTTTCAAAAAGCTAGCGCAAACCGTATTTGATTTAGAGTTCCACATACATCTATCAATATAGGAGAAAACAGAGTGAAACGCCAAAATTCAAACTGTTACTGGAAACGAACGCTTCAACATAGAAGAACGAAATTTGGGGAACCAAGTGGGCTTAGTGTACTGATCATTACCTGAAAGTATCATCCAGTTTGGGTGAAAAAATAGTTGCTGAGATTTCCGGAGATTCGTAATTTTGGGAAGCTTGGCAACCCCTTTCAAGGACAGTGTATCTCGCCAGTCACTGCTTAGGGCTACATCAAGAGGAAACAAAACCTAGAGACAGAACTTGAAACTACATTATCGTGTCAAGTTTCAAGAAGCTAGCACAAACCGTGTTTGATTTAGAGTTCCACATACATCTATCAATATAGGAGAAAACAGAGTGAAACGCCAAAATTCAAACTGTTACTGGAAACGAACGCTTCAACATAGAAGAACGAAATTTGGGGAACCAAGTGGGCTTAGTGTACTGATCATTCCCTGAAAGTATCATCCAGTTTGGGTGCAAAAATAGTTGCTGAGATTTCTGGAGATTCGTAATTTTGGGTAGCTTGGCAACCCCTTTCAAGGACAGTGTATCTCGCCAGTCACTGCTTAGGGCTACATCAAGAGGAAACAAAACCTAGAGACAGAACTTGAAACTACATAATCGTGTCAAGTTTGAAGAAGCTAGCACAAACCGTGTTTGATTTAGAGTTCCACATACATCTATCAATATAGGAGAAAACAGAGTGAAACGCCAAAATTCAAACTGTTACTGGAAACGAACGCTTCAACATAGAAGAACGAAATTTGGGGAACCAAGTGGGCTTAGTGTACTGATCATTCCCTCAAAGTATCATCCAGTTTGGGTGAAAAAATAGTTGCTGAGATTTCTGGAGATTCGTAATTTTGGGTAGCTTGGCAACCCCTTTCAAGGACAGTGTATCTCGCCAGTCACTGCTTAGGGCTACATCAAGAGGAACCAAAACCTAGAGACAGAACTTGAAACTACATAATCGTGTGAAGTTTGAAGAAGCTAGCACAAACCGTGTTTGATTTAGAGTTCCACATACATCTATCAATATAGGAGAAAACAGAGTGAAACGCCAAAATTCAAACTGTTACTGGAAACGAACGCTTCAACATAGAAGAACGAAATTTGGGGAACCAAGTGGGCTTAGTGTACTGATCATTACCTGGAAGTATCATCCAGTTTGGGTGAAAAAATAGTTTCTGAGATTTCTGGAGATTCGTAATTTGGGGTAGCTTGGCAACCAATTTCAAGGACAGTGTATCTCGCCAGTCACTGCTTAGGGCTACATCAAGAGGAAACAAAACCTAGAGACAGAACTTGAAACTACATAATCGTGTCAAGTTTGAAGAAGCTACAACAAACCGTGTTTGATTTAGAGTTCCACATACATCTATCAATATAGGAGAAAACAGAGTGAAACGCCAAAATTCAAACTGTTACTGGAAACGAACGCTTCAACATAGAAGAACGAAATTTGGGGAACCAAGTGGGCTTCGTGTACTGATCATTACCTGAAAGTATCATCCAGTTTGGGTGAAAAAATAGTTGCTGAGATTTCTGGAGATTCGTAATTTTGGGAAGCTTGGCAACCCCTTTCAAGGACAGTGTATCTCGCCAGTCACTGCTTAGGCCTACATCAAGAGGAAACAAAACCTAGAGATAGAACTTGAAACTACATTATCGTGTCAAGTTTCAAAAAGCTAGCGCAAACCGTGTTTGATTTAGAGTTCCACATACATCTATCAATATAGGAGAAAACAGAGTGAAACGCCAAAATTCAAACTGTTACTGGAAACGAACGCTTCAACATAGAAGAACGAAATTGGGGGAACCAAGTGGGCTTAGTGTACTGATCATTACCTGAAAGTATCATCCAGTTTGGGTGAAAAAATAGTTGCTGAGATTTCTGGAGATTCGTAATTTTGGGTAGCTTGGCAACCCCTTTAAAGGACAGTGTATCTCGCCAGTCACTGCTTAGGGCTACATCAAGAGGAAACAAAACCTAGAGACAGAACTTGAAAGTACATAATCGTGTGAAGTTTGAAGAAGCTAGCACAAACCGTGTTTGATTTAGAGTTCCACATACATCTATCAATATAGGAGAAAACAGAGTGAAACGCCAAAATTCAAACTGTTACTGGAAACGAAAGCTTCAACATAGAAGAACGAAATTTGGGGAACCAAGTGGGCTTCGTGTACTGATCATTACCTGAAAGTATCATCCAGTTTGGGTGAAAAAATAGTTGCTGAGATTTCTGGAGATTCGTAATTTTGGGAAGCTTGGCAACCCCTTTCAAGGACAGTGTATCTCGCCAGTCACTGCTTAGGCCTACATCAAGAAGAAACAAAACCTAGAGATAGAACTTGAAACTACATTATCGTGTCAAGTTTCAAAAAGCTAGCGCAAACCGTGTTTGATTTAGAGTTCCACATACATCTATCAATATAGGAGAAAACAGAGTGAAACGCCAAAATTCAAACTGTTACTGGAAACGAACGCTTCAACATAGAAGAACGAAATTGGGGGAACCAAGTGGGCTTAGTGTACTGATCATTACCTGAAAGTATCATCCAGTTTGGGTGAAAAAATAGTTGCTGAGATTTCTGGAGATTCGTAATTTTGGGTAGCTTGGCAACCCCTTTCAAGGAGAGTGTATCTCGCCAGTCACTGCTTAGTGCTACATCAAGAGGAAACAAAACCTAGAGACAGAACTTGAAACTACATAATCGTGTCAAGTTTGAAGAAGCTAGCACAAACCGTGTTTGATTTAGAGTTCCACATACATCTATCAATATAGGAGAAAACAGAGTGAAACGCCAAAATTCAAACTGTTACTGGAAACGAACGCTTCAACATAGAAGAACGAAATTTGCGGAACCAAGTGGGCTTAGTGTACTGATCATTACCTGAAAGTATCATCCAGTTTGGGTGAAAAAATAGTTGCTGAGATTTCTGGAGATTCGTAATTTTGGGAAGCTTGGCAACCCCTTTCAAGGACAGTGTATCTCGCCAGTCACTGCTTAGGCCTACATCAAGAGGAAACAAAACCTAGAGATAGAACTTGAAACTACATTATCGTGTCAAGTTTCAAAAAGCTAGCGCAAACCGTGTTTGATTTAGAGTTCCACATACATCTATCAATATAGGAGAAAACAGAGTGAAACGCCAAAATTCAAACTGTTACTGGAAACGAACGCTTCAACATAGAAGAACGAAATTTTTGGAACCAAGTGGGCTTAGTGTACTGATCATTACCTGAAAGTATCATCCAGTTTGGGTGCAAAAATAGTTGCTGAGATTTCTGGAGATTCGTAATTTTGGGAAGCTTGGCAACCCCTTTCAAGGACAGTGTATCTCGCCAGTCACTGCTTAGGGCTACATCAAGAGGAAACAAAACCTTGAGACAGAACTTGAAACTACATTATCGTGTCAAGTTTCAAGAAGCTAGCACAAACCGTGTTTGATTTAGAGTTCCACATACATCTATCAATATAGGAGAAAACAGAGTGAAACGCCAAAATTCAAACTGTTACTGGAAACGAACGCTTCAACATAGAAGAACGAAATTTGGGGAACCAAGTGGGCTTAGTGTACTGATCATTCCCTGAAAGTATCATCCAGTTTGGGTGCAAAAATAGTTGCTGAGATTTCTGGAGATTCGTAATTTTGGGTAGCTTGGCAACCCCTTTCAAGGACAGTGTATCTCGCCAGTCACTGCTTAGGGCTACATCAAGAGGAAACAAAACCTAGAGACAGAACTTGAAACTACATAATCGTGTCAAGTTTGAAGAAGCTAGCACAAACCGTGTTTGATTTAGAGTTCCACATACATCTATCAATATAGGAGAAAACAGAGTGAAACGCCAAAATTCAAACTGTTACTGGAAACGAACGCTTCAACATAGAAGAACGAAATTTGGGGAACCAAGTGGGCTTAGTGTACTGATCATTCCCTCAAAGTATCATCCAGTTTGGGTGAAAAAATAGTTGCTGAGATTTCTGGAGATTCGTAATTTTGGGTAGCTTGGCAACCCCTTTCAAGGACAGTGTATCTCGCCAGTCACTGCTTAGGGCTACATCAAGAGGAACCAAAACCTAGAGACAGAACTTGAAACTACATAATCTTGTGAAGTTTGAAGAAGCTAGCACAAACCGTGTTTGATTTAGAGTTCCACATACATCTATCAATATAGGAGAAAACAGAGTGAAACGCCAAAATTCAAACTGTTACTGGAAACGAACGCTTCAACATAGAAGAACGAAATTTGGGGAACCAAGTGGGCTTAGTGTACTGATCATTACCTGGAAGTATCATCCAGTTTGGGTGAAAAAATAGTTTCTGAGATTTCTGGAGATTCGTAATTTGGGGTAGCTTGGCAACCAATTTCAAGGACAGTGTATCTCGCCAGTCACTGCTTAGGGCTACATCAAGAGGAAACAAAACCTAGAGACAGAACTTGAAACTACATAATCGTGTCAAGTTTGAAGAAGCTACAACAAACCGTGTTTGATTTAGAGTTCCACATACATCTATCAATATAGGAGAAAACAGAGTGAAACGCCAAAATTCAAACTGTTACTGGAAACGAACGCTTCAACATAGAAGAACGAAATTTGGGGAACCAAGTGGGCTTCGTGTACTGATCATTACCTGAAAGTATCATCCAGTTTGGGTGAAAAAATAGTTGCTGAGATTTCTGGAGATTCGTAATTTTGGGAAGCTTGGCAACCCCTTTCAAGGACAGTGTATCTCGCCAGTCACTGCTTAGGCCTACATCAAGAGGAAACAAAACCTAGAGATAGAACTTGAAACTACATTATCGTGTCAAGTTTCAAAAAGCTAGCGCAAACCGTGTTTGATTTAGAGTTCCACATACATCTATCAATATAGGAGAAAACAGAGTGAAACGCCAAAATTCAAACTGTTACTGGAAACGAACGCTTCAACATAGAAGAACGAAATTGGGGGAACCAAGTGGGCTTAGTGTACTGATCATTACCTGAAAGTATCATCCAGTTTGGGTGAAAAAATAGTTGCTGAGATTTCTGGAGATTCGTAATTTTGGGTAGCTTGGCAACCCCTTTAAAGGACAGTGTATCTCGCCAGTCACTGCTTAGGGCTACATCAAGAGGAAACAAAACCTAGAGACAGAACTTGAAAGTACATAATCGTGTGAAGTTTGAAGAAGCTAGCACAAACCGTGTTTGATTTAGAGTTCCACATACATCTATCAATATAGGAGAAAACAGAGTGAAACGCCAAAATTCAAACTGTTACTGGAAACGAAAGCTTCAACATAGAAGAACGAAATTTGGGGAACCAAGTGGGCTTCGTGTACTGATCATTACCTGAAAGTATCATCCAGTTTGGGTGAAAAAATAGTTGCTGAGATTTCTGGAGATTCGTAATTTTGGGAAGCTTGGCAACCCCTTTCAAGGACAGTGTATCTCGCCAGTCACTGCTTAGGCCTACATCAAGAGGAAACAAAACCTAGAGATAGAACTTGAAACTACATTATCGTGTCAAGTTTCAAAAAGCTAGCGCAAACCGTGTTTGATTTAGAGTTCCACATACATCTATCAATATAGGAGAAAACAGAGTGAAACGCCAAAATTCAAACTGTTACTGGAAACGAACGCTTCAACATAGAAGAACGAAATTGGGGGAACCAAGTGGGCTTAGTGTACTGATCATTACCTGAAAGTATCATCCAGTTTGGGTGAAAAAATAGTTGCTGAGATTTCTGGAGATTCGTAATTTTGGGTAGCTTGGCAACCCCTTTCAAGGAGAGTGTATCTCGCCAGTCACTGCTTAGTGCTACATCAAGAGGAAACAAAACCTAGAGACAGAACTTGAAACTACATAATCGTGTCAAGTTTGAAGAAGCTAGCACAAACCGTGTTTGATTTAGAGTTCCACATACATCTATCAATATAGGAGAAAACAGAGTGAAACGCCAAAATTCAAACTGTTACTGGAAACGAACGCTTCAACATAGAAGAACGAAATTTGCGGAACCAAGTGGGCTTAGTGTACTGATCATTACCTGAAAGTATCATCCAGTTTGGGTGAAAAAATAGTTGCTGAGATTTCTGGAGATTCGTAATTTTGGGAAGCTTGGCAACCCCTTTCAAGGACAGTGTATCTCGCCAGTCACTGCTTAGGCCTACATCAAGAGGAAACAAAACCTAGAGATAGAACTTGAAACTACATTATCGTGTCAAGTTTCAAAAAGCTAGCGCAAACCGTGTTTGATTTAGAGTTCCACATACATCTATCAATATAGGAGAAAACAGAGTGAAACGCCAAAATTCAAACTGTTACTGGAAACGAACGCTTCAACATAGAAGAACGAAATTTTTGGAACCAAGTGGGCTTAGTGTACTGATCATTACCTGAAAGTATCATCCAGTTTGGGTGCAAAAATAGTTGCTGAGATTTCTGGAGATTCGTAATTTTGGGAAGCTTGGCAACCCCTTTCAAGGACAGTGTATCTCGCCAGTCACTGCTTAGGGCTACATCAAGAGGAAACAAAACCTTGAGACAGAACTTGAAACTACATTATCGTGTCAAGTTTCAAGAAGCTAGCACAAACCGTGTTTGATTTAGAGTTCCACATACATCTATCAATATAGGAGAAAACAGAGTGAAACGCCAAAATTCAAACTGTTACTGGAAACGAACGCTTCAACATAGAAGAACGAAATTTGGGGAACCAAGTGGGCTTAGTGTACTGATCATTCCCTGAAAGTATCATCCAGTTTGGGTGCAAAAATAGTTGCTGAGATTTCTGGAGATTCGTAATTTTGGGTAGCTTGGCAACCCCTTTCAAGGACAGTGTATCTCGCCAGTCACTGCTTAGGGCTACATCAAGAGGAAACAAAACCTAGAGACAGAACTTGAAACTACATAATCGTGTCAAGTTTGAAGAAGCTAGCACAAACCGTGTTTGATTTAGAGTTCCACATACATCTATCAATATAGGAGAAAACAGAGTGAAACGCCAAAATTCAAACTGTTACTGGAAACGAACGCTTCAACATAGAAGAACGAAATTTGGGGAACCAAGTGGGCTTAGTGTACTGATCATTCCCTCAAAGTATCATCCAGTTTGGGTGAAAAAATAGTTTCTGAGATTTCTGGAGATTCGTAATTTGGGGTAGCTTGGCAACCAATTTCAAGGACAGTGTATCTCGCCAGTCACTGCTTAGGGCTACATCAAGAGGAAACAAAACCTAGAGACAGAACTTGAAACTACATAATCGTGTCAAGTTTGAAGAAGCTACAACAAACCGTGTTTGATTTAGAGTTCCACATACATCTATCAATATAGGAGAAAACAGAGTGAAACGCCAAAATTCAAACTGTTACTGGAAACGAACGCTTCAACATAGAAGAACGAAATTGGGGGAACCAAGTGGGCTTCGTGTACTGATCATTACCTGAAAGTATCATCCAGTTTGGGTGAAAAAATAGTTGCTGAGATTTCTGGAGATTCGTAATTTTGGGAAGCTTGGCAACCCCTTTCAAGGACAGTGTATCTCGCCAGTCACTGCTTAGGCCTACATCAAGAGGAAACAAAACCTAGAGATAGAACTTGAAACTACATTATCGTGTCAAGTTTCAAAAAGCTAGCGCAAACCGTGTTTGATTTAGAGTTCCACATACATCTATCAATATAGGAGAAAACAGAGTGAAACGCCAAAATTCAAACTGTTACTGGAAACGAACGCTTCAACATAGAAGAACGAAATTGGGGGAACCAAGTGGGCTTAGTGTACTGATCATTACCTGAAAGTATCATCCAGTTTGGGTGCAAAAATAGTTGCTGAGATTTCTGGAGATTCGTAATTTTGGGTAGCTTGGCAACCCCTTTAAAGGACAGTGTATCTCGCCAGTCACTGCTTAGGGCTACATCAAGAGGAAACAAAACCTAGAGACAGAACTTGAAAGTACATAATCGTGTGAAGTTTGAAGAAGCTAGCACAAACCGTGTTTGATTTAGAGTTCCACATACATCTATCAATATAGGAGAAAACAGAGTGAAACGCCAAAATTCAAACTGTTACTGGAAACGAAAGCTTCAACATAGAAGAACGAAATTTGGGGAACCAAGTGGGCTTCGTGTACTGATCATTACCTGAAAGTATCATCCAGTTTGGGTGAAAAAATAGTTGCTGAGATTTCTGGAGATTCGTAATTTTGGGAAGCTTGGCAACCCCTTTCAAGGACAGTGTATCTCGCCAGTCACTGCTTAGGCCTACATCAAGAGGAAACAAAACCTAGAGATAGAACTTGAAACTACATTATCGTGTCAAGTTTCAAAAAGCTAGCGCAAACCGTGTTTGATTTAGAGTTCCACATACATCTATCAATATAGGAGAAAACAGAGTGAAACGCCAAAATTCAAACTGTTACTGGAAACGAACGCTTCAACATAGAAGAACGAAATTGGGGGAACCAAGTGGGCTTAGTGTACTGATCATTACCTGAAAGTATCATCCAGTTTGGGTGAAAAAATAGTTGCTGAGATTTCTGGAGATTCGTAATTTTGGGTAGCTTGGCAACCCCTTTCAAGGAGAGTGTATCTCGCCAGTCACTGCTTAGTGCTACATCAAGAGGAAACAAAACCTAGAGACAGAACTTGAAACTACATAATCGTGTCAAGTTTGAAGAAGCTAGCACAAACCGTGTTTGATTTAGAGTTCCACATACATCTATCAATATAGGAGAAAACAGAGTGAAACGCCAAAATTCAAACTGTTACTGGAAACGAACGCTTCAACATAGAAGAACGAAATTTGCGGAACCAAGTGGGCTTAGTGTACTGATCATTACCTGAAAGTATCATCCAGTTTGGGTGAAAAAATAGTTGCTGAGATTTCTGGAGATTCGTAATTTTGGGAAGCTTGGCAACCCCTTTCAAGGACAGTGTATCTCGCCAGTCACTGCTTAGGCCTACATCAAGAGGAAACAAAACCTAGAGATAGAACTTGAAACTACATTATCGTGTCAAGTTTCAAAAAGCTAGCGCAAACCGTGTTTGATTTAGAGTTCCACATACATCTATCAATATAGGAGAAAACAGAGTGAAACGCCAAAATTCAAACTGTTACTGGAAACGAACGCTTCAACATAGAAGAACGAAATTTTTGGAACCAAGTGGGCTTAGTGTACTGATCATTACCTGAAAGTATCATCCAGTTTGGGTGCAAAAATAGTTGCTGAGATTTCTGGAGATTCGTAATTTTGGGAAGCTTGGCAACCCCTTTCAAGGACAGTGTATCTCGCCAGTCACTGCTTAGGGCTACATCAAGAGGAAACAAAACATTGAGACAGAAATTGAAACTACATTATCGTGTCAAGTTTCAAGAAGCTAGCACAAACCGTGTTTGATTTAGAGTTCCACATACATCTATCAATATAGGAGAAAACAGAGTGAAACGCCAAAATTCAAACTGTTACTGGAAACGAACGCTTCAACATAGAAGAACGAAATTTGGGGAACCAAGTGGGCTTAGTGTACTGATCATTCCCTGAAAGTATCATCCAGTTTGGGTGAAAAAATAGTTGCTGAGATTTCTGGAGATTCGTAATTTTGGGTAGCTTGGCAACCCCTTTCAAGGACAGTGTATCTCGCCAGTCACTGCTTAGGGCTACATCAAGAGGAAACAAAACCTAGAGACAGAACTTGAAACTACATAATCGTGTCAAGTTTGAAGAAGCTAGCACAAACCGTGTTTGATTTAGAGTTCCACATACATCTATCAATATAGGAGAAAACAGAGTGAAACGCCAAAATTCAAACTGTTACTGGAAACGAACGCTTCAACATAGAAGAACGAAATTTGGGGAACCAAGTGGGCTTAGTGTACTGATCATTACCTGGAAGTATCATCCAGTTTGGGTGCAAAAATAGTTGCTGAGATTTCTGGAGATTCGTAATTTTGGGAAGCTTGGCAACCCCTTTCAAGGACAGTGTATCTCGCCAGTCACTGCTTAGGGCTACATCAAGAGGAAACAAAACCTAGAGACAGAACTTGAAACTACATTATCGTGTCAAGTTTCAAGAAGCTAGCACAAACCGTGTTTGATTTAGAGTTCCACATACATCTATCAATATAGGAGAAAACAGAGTGAAACGCCAAAATTCAAACTGTTACTGGAAACGAACGCTTCAACATAGAAGAACGAAATTTGGGGAACCAAGTGGGCTTAGTGTACTGATCATTCCCTCAAAGTATCATCCAGTTTGGGTGAAAAAATAGTTGCTGAGATTTCTGGAGATTCGTAATTTTGGGTAGCTTGGCAACCCCTTTCAAGGACAGTGTATCTCGCCAGTCACTGCTTAGGGCTACATCAAGAGGAACCAAAACCTAGAGACAGAACTTGAAACTACATAATCGTGTGAAGTTTGAAGAAGCTAGCACAAACCGTGTTTGATTTAGAGTTCCACATACATCTATCAATATAGGAGAAAACAGAGTGAAACGCCAAAATTCAAACTGTTACTGGAAACGAACGCTTCAACATAGAAGAACGAAATTTGGGGAACCAAGTGGGCTTAGTGTACTGATCATTACCTGGAAGTATCATCCAGTTTGGGTGAAAAAATAGTTTCTGAGATTTCTGGAGATTCGTAATTTGGGGTAGCTTGGCAACCAATTTCAAGGACAGTGTATCTCGCCAGTCACTGCTTAGGGCTACATCAAGAGGAAACAAAACCTAGAGACAGAACTTGAAACTACATAATCGTGTCAAGTTTGAAGAAGCTACAACAAACCGTGTTTGATTTAGAGTTCCACATACATCTATCAATATAGGAGAAAACAGAGTGAAACGCCAAAATTCAAACTGTTACTGGAAACGAACGCTTCAACATAGAAGAACGAAATTTGGGGAACCAAGTGGGCTTCGTGCACTGATCATTACCTGAAAGTATCATCCAGTTTGGGTGAAAAAATAGTTGCTGAGATTTCTGGAGATTCGTAATTTTGGGAAGCTTGGCAACCCCTTTCAAGGACAGTGTATCTCGCCAGTCACTGCTTAGGCCTACATCAAGAGGAAACAAAACCTAGAGATAGAACTTGAAACTACATTATCGTGTCAAGTTTCAAAAAGCTAGCGCAAACCGTGTTTGATTTAGAGTTCCACATACATCTATCAATATAGGAGAAAACAGAGTGAAACGCCAAAATTCAAACTGTTACTGGAAACGAACGCTTCAACATAGAAGAACGAAATTGGGGGAACCAAGTGGGCTTAGTGTACTGATCATTACCTGAAAGTATCATCCAGTTTGGGTGAAAAAATAGTTGCTGAGATTTCTGGAGATTCGTAATTTTGGGTAGCTTGGCAACCCCTTTAAAGGACAGTGTATCTCGCCAGTCACTGCTTAGGGCTACATCAAGAGGAAACAAAACCTAGAGACAGAACTTGAAAGTACATAATCGTGTGAAGTTTGAAGAAGCTAGCACAAACCGTGTTTGATTTAGAGTTCCACATACATCTATCAATATAGGAGAAAACAGAGTGAAACGCCAAAATTCAAACTGTTACTGGAAACGAAAGCTTCAACATAGAAGAACGAAATTTGGGGAACCAAGTGGGCTTCGTGTACTGATCATTACCTGAAAGTATCATCCAGTTTGGGTGAAAAAATAGTTGCTGAGATTTCTGGAGATTCGTAATTTTGGGAAGCTTGGCAACCCCTTTCAAGGACAGTGTATCTCGCCAGTCACTGCTTAGGCCTAC
The DNA here is from genome assembly GCF_964194105.1 of Spermophilus citellus. Taxonomy (NCBI): domain Eukaryota; kingdom Metazoa; phylum Chordata; class Mammalia; order Rodentia; family Sciuridae; genus Spermophilus; species Spermophilus citellus. The sequence continues at coordinate 168,669 of NW_027672742.1, read as the reverse complement.
ATCAAGAGGAAACAAAACCTAGAGATAGAACTTGAAACTACATTATCGTGTCAAGTTTCAAAAAGCTAGCGCAAACCGTGTTTGATTTAGAGTTCCACATACATCTATCAATATAGGAGAAAACAGAGTGAAACGCCAAAATTCAAACTGTTACTGGAAACGAACGCTTCAACATAGAAGAACGAAATTGGGGGAACCAAGTGGGCTTAGTGTACTGATCATTACCTGAAAGTATCATCCAGTTTGGGTGAAAAAATAGTTGCTGAGATTTCTGGAGATTCGTAATTTTGGGTAGCTTGGCAACCCCTTTCAAGGAGAGTGTATCTCGCCAGTCACTGCTTAGTGCTACATCAAGAGGAAACAAAACCTAGAGACAGAACTTGAAACTACATAATCGTGTCAAGTTTGAAGAAGCTAGCACAAACCGTGTTTGATTTAGAGTTCCACATACATCTATCAATATAGGAGAAAACAGAGTGAAACGCCAAAATTCAAACTGTTACTGGAAACGAACGCTTCAACATAGAAGAACGAAATTTGCGGAACCAAGTGGGCTTAGTGTACTGATCATTACCTGAAAGTATCATCCAGTTTGGGTGAAAAAATAGTTGCTGAGATTTCTGGAGATTCGTAATTTTGGGAAGCTTGGCAACCCCTTTCAAGGACAGTGTATCTCGCCAGTCACTGCTTAGGCCTACATCAAGAGGAAACAAAACCTAGAGATAGAACTTGAAACTACATTATCGTGTCAAGTTTCAAAAAGCTAGCGCAAACCGTGTTTGATTTAGAGTTCCACATACATCTATCAATATAGGAGAAAACAGAGTGAAACGCCAAAATTCAAACTGTTACTGGAAACGAACGCTTCAACATAGAAGAACGAAATTTTTGGAACCAAGTGGGCTTAGTGTACTGATCATTACCTGAAAGTATCATCCAGTTTGGGTGCAAAAATAGTTGCTGAGATTTCTGGAGATTCGTAATTTTGGGAAGCTTGGCAACCCCTTTCAAGGACAGTGTATCTCGCCAGTCACTGCTTAGGGCTACATCAAGAGGAAACAAAACCTTGAGACAGAACTTGAAACTACATTATCGTGTCAAGTTTCAAGAAGCTAGCACAAACCGTGTTTGATTTAGAGTTCCACATACATCTATCAATATAGGAGAAAACAGAGTGAAACGCCAAAATTCAAACTGTTACTGGAAACGAACGCTTCAACATAGAAGAACGAAATTTGGGGAACCAAGTGGGCTTAGTGTACTGATCATTCCCTGAAAGTATCATCCAGTTTGGGTGCAAAAATAGTTGCTGAGATTTCTGGAGATTCGTAATTTTGGGTAGCTTGGCAACCCCTTTCAAGGACAGTGTATCTCGCCAGTCACTGCTTAGGGCTACATCAAGAGGAAACAAAACCTAGAGACAGAACTTGAAACTACATAATCGTGTCAAGTTTGAAGAAGCTAGCACAAACCGTGTTTGATTTAGAGTTCCACATACATCTATCAATATAGGAGAAAACAGAGTGAAACGCCAAAATTCAAACTGTTACTGGAAACGAACGCTTCAACATAGAAGAACGAAATTTGGGGAACCAAGTGGGCTTAGTGTACTGATCATTCCCTCAAAGTATCATCCAGTTTGGGTGAAAAAATAGTTGCTGAGATTTCTGGAGATTCGTAATTTTGGGTAGCTTGGCAACCCCTTTCAAGGACAGTGTATCTCGCCAGTCACTGCTTAGGGCTACATCAAGAGGAACCAAAACCTAGAGACAGAACTTGAAACTACATAATCGTGTGAAGTTTGAAGAAGCTAGCACAAACCGTGTTTGATTTAGAGTTCCACATACATCTATCAATATAGGAGAAAACAGAGTGAAACGCCAAAATTCAAACTGTTACTGGAAACGAACGCTTCAACATAGAAGAACGAAATTTGGGGAACCAAGTGGGCTTAGTGTACTGATCATTACCTGGAAGTATCATCCAGTTTGGGTGAAAAAATAGTTTCTGAGATTTCTGGAGATTCGTAATTTGGGGTAGCTTGGCAACCAATTTCAAGGACAGTGTATCTCGCCAGTCACTGCTTAGGGCTACATCAAGAGGAAACAAAACCTAGAGACAGAACTTGAAACTACATAATCGTGTCAAGTTTGAAGAAGCTACAACAAACCGTGTTTGATTTAGAGTTCCACATACATCTATCAATATAGGAGAAAACAGAGTGAAACGCCAAAATTCAAACTGTTACTGGAAACGAACGCTTCAACATAGAAGAACGAAATTGGGGGAACCAAGTGGGCTTCGTGTACTGATCATTACCTGAAAGTATCATCCAGTTTGGGTGAAAAAATAGTTGCTGAGATTTCTGGAGATTCGTAATTTTGGGAAGCTTGGCAACCCCTTTCAAGGACAGTGTATCTCGCCAGTCACTGCTTAGGCCTACATCAAGAGGAAACAAAACCTAGAGATAGAACTTGAAACTACATTATCGTGTCAAGTTTCAAAAAGCTAGCGCAAACCGTGTTTGATTTAGAGTTCCACATACATCTATCAATATAGGAGAAAACAGAGTGAAACGCCAAAATTCAAACTGTTACTGGAAACGAACGCTTCAACATAGAAGAACGAAATTGGGGGAACCAAGTGGGCTTAGTGTACTGATCATTACCTGAAAGTATCATCCAGTTTGGGTGAAAAAATAGTTGCTGAGATTTCTGGAGATTCGTAATTTTGGGTAGCTTGGCAACCCCTTTAAAGGACAGTGTATCTCGCCAGTCACTGCTTAGGGCTACATCAAGAGGAAACAAAACCTAGAGACAGAACTTGAAAGTACATAATCGTGTGAAGTTTGAAGAAGCTAGCACAAACCGTGTTTGATTTAGAGTTCCACATACATCTATCAATATAGGAGAAAACAGAGTGAAACGCCAAAATTCAAACTGTTACTGGAAACGAAAGCTTCAACATAGAAGAACGAAATTTGGGGAACCAAGTGGGCTTCGTGTACTGATCATTACCTGAAAGTATCATCCAGTTTGGGTGAAAAAATAGTTGCTGAGATTTCTGGAGATTCGTAATTTTGGGAAGCTTGGCAACCCCTTTCAAGGACAGTGTATCTCGCCAGTCACTGCTTAGGCCTACATCAAGAGGAAACAAAACCTAGAGATAGAACTTGAAACTACATTATCGTGTCAAGTTTCAAAAAGCTAGCGCAAACCGTGTTTGATTTAGAGTTCCACATACATCTATCAATATAGGAGAAAACAGAGTGAAACGCCAAAATTCAAACTGTTACTGGAAACGAACGCTTCAACATAGAAGAACGAAATTGGGGGAACCAAGTGGGCTTAGTGTACTGATCATTACCTGAAAGTATCATCCAGTTTGGGTGAAAAAATAGTTGCTGAGATTTCTGGAGATTCGTAATTTTGGGTAGCTTGGCAACCCCTTTCAAGGAGAGTGTATCTCGCCAGTCACTGCTTAGTGCTACATCAAGAGGAAACAAAACCTAGAGACAGAACTTGAAACTACATAATCGTGTCAAGTTTGAAGAAGCTAGCACAAACCGTGTTTGATTTAGAGTTCCACATACATCTATCAATATAGGAGAAAACAGAGTGAAACGCCAAAATTCAAACTGTTACTGGAAACGAACGCTTCAACATAGAAGAACGAAATTTGCGGAACCAAGTGGGCTTAGTGTACTGATCATTACCTGAAAGTATCATCCAGTTTGGGTGAAAAAATAGTTGCTGAGATTTCTGGAGATTCGTAATTTTGGGAAGCTTGGCAACCCCTTTCAAGGACAGTGTATCTCGCCAGTCACTGCTTAGGCCTACATCAAGAGGAAACAAAACCTAGAGATAGAACTTGAAACTACATTATCGTGTCAAGTTTCAAAAAGCTAGCGCAAACCGTGTTTGATTTAGAGTTCCACATACATCTATCAATATAGGAGAAAACAGAGTGAAACGCCAAAATTCAAACTGTTACTGGAAACGAACGCTTCAACATAGAAGAACGAAATTTTTGGAACCAAGTGGGCTTAGTGTACTGATCATTACCTGAAAGTATCATCCAGTTTGGGTGCAAAAATAGTTGCTGAGATTTCTGGAGATTCGTAATTTTGGGAAGCTTGGCAACCCCTTTCAAGGACAGTGTATCTCGCCAGTCACTGCTTAGGGCTACATCAAGAGGAAACAAAACATTGAGACAGAAATTGAAACTACATTATCGTGTCAAGTTTCAAGAAGCTAGCACAAACCGTGTTTGATTTAGAGTTCCACATACATCTATCAATATAGGAGAAAACAGAGTGAAACGCCAAAATTCAAACTGTTACTGGAAACGAACGCTTCAACATAGAAGAACGAAATTTGGGGAACCAAGTGGGCTTAGTGTACTGATCATTCCCTGAAAGTATCATCCAGTTTGGGTGAAAAAATAGTTGCTGAGATTTCTGGAGATTCGTAATTTTGGGTAGCTTGGCAACCCCTTTCAAGGACAGTGTATCTCGCCAGTCACTGCTTAGGGCTACATCAAGAGGAAACAAAACCTAGAGACAGAACTTGAAACTACATAATCGTGTCAAGTTTGAAGAAGCTAGCACAAACCGTGTTTGATTTAGAGTTACACATACATCTATCAATATAGGAGAAAACAGAGTGAAACGCCAAAATTCAAACTGTTACTGGAAACGAACGCTTCAACATAGAAGAACGAAATTTGGGGAACCAAGTGGGCTTAGTGTACTGATCATTACCTGGAAGTATCATCCAGTTTGGGTGCAAAAATAGTTGCTGAGATTTCTGGAGATTCGTAATTTTGGGAAGCTTGGCAACCCCTTTCAAGGACAGTGTATCTCGCCAGTCACTGCTTAGGGCTACATCAAGAGGAAACAAAACCTAGAGACAGAACTTGAAACTACATTATCGTGTCAAGTTTCAAGAAGCTAGCACAAACCGTGTTTGATTTAGAGTTCCACATACATCTATCAATATAGGAGAAAACAGAGTGAAACGCCAAAATTCAAACTGTTACTGGAAACGAACGCTTCAACATAGAAGAACGAAATTTGGGGAACCAAGTGGGCTTAGTGTACTGATCATTCCCTCAAAGTATCATCCAGTTTGGGTGAAAAAATAGTTGCTGAGATTTCTGGAGATTCGTAATTTTGGGTAGCTTGGCAACCCCTTTCAAGGACAGTGTATCTCGCCAGTCACTGCTTAGGGCTACATCAAGAGGAACCAAAACCTAGAGACAGAACTTGAAACTACATAATCGTGTGAAGTTTGAAGAAGCTAGCACAAACCGTGTTTGATTTAGAGTTCCACATACATCTATCAATATAGGAGAAAACAGAGTGAAACGCCAAAATTCAAACTGTTACTGGAAACGAACGCTTCAACATAGAAGAACGAAATTTGGGGAACCAAGTGGGCTTAGTGTACTGATCATTACCTGGAAGTATCATCCAGTTTGGGTGAAAAAATAGTTTCTGAGATTTCTGGAGATTCGTAATTTGGGGTAGCTTGGCAACCAATTTCAAGGACAGTGTATCTCGCCAGTCACTGCTTAGGGCTACATCAAGAGGAAACAAAACCTAGAGACAGAACTTGAAACTACATAATCGTGTCAAGTTTGAAGAAGCTACAACAAACCGTGTTTGATTTAGAGTTCCACATACATCTATCAATATAGGAGAAAACAGAGTGAAACGCCAAAATTCAAACTGTTACTGGAAACGAACGCTTCAACATAGAAGAACGAAATTTGGGGAACCAAGTGGGCTTCGTGTACTGATCATTACCTGAAAGTATCATCCAGTTTGGGTGAAAAAATAGTTGCTGAGATTTCTGGAGATTCGTAATTTTGGGAAGCTTGGCAACCCCTTTCAAGGACAGTGTATCTCGCCAGTCACTGCTTAGGCCTACATCAAGAGGAAACAAAACCTAGAGATAGAACTTGAAACTACATTATCGTGTCAAGTTTCAAAAAGCTAGCGCAAACCGTGTTTGATTTAGAGTTCCACATACATCTATCAATATAGGAGAAAACAGAGTGAAACGCCAAAATTCAAACTGTTACTGGAAACGAACGCTTCAACATAGAAAACGAAATTGGGGGAACCAAGTGGGCTTAGTGTAATGATCATTACCTGAAAGTATCATCCAGTTTGGGTGAAAAAATAGTTGCTGAGATTTCTGGAGATTCGTAATTTTGGGTAGCTTGGCAACCCCTTTCAAGGAGAGTGTATCTCGCCAGTCACTGCTTAGTGCTACATCAAGAGGAAACAAAACCTAGAGACAGAACTTGAAACTACATAATCGTGTCAAGTTTGAAGAAGCTAGCACAAACCGTGTTTGATTTAGAGTTCCACATACATCTATCAATATAGGAGAAAACAGAGTGAAACGCCAAAATTCAAACTGTTACTGGAAACGAACGCTTCAACATAGAAGAACGAAATTTGGGGAACCAAGTGGGCTTAGTGTACTGATCATTACCTGAAAGTATCATCCAGTTTGGGTGAAAAAATAGTTGCTGAGATTTCTGGAGATTCGTAATTTTGGGAAGCTTGGCAACCCCTTTCAAGGACAGTGTATCTCGCCAGTCACTGCTTAGGCCTACATCAAGAGGAAACAAAACCTAGAGATAGAACTTGAAACTACATTATCGTGTCAAGTTTCAAAAAGCTAGCGCAAACCGTGTTTGATTTAGAGTTCCACATACATCTATCAATATAGGAGAAAACAGAGTGAAACGCCAAAATTCAAACTGTTACTGGAAACGAACGCTTCAACATAAAAGAACGAATTTGGGGGAACCAAGTGGGCTTAGTGTACTGATCATTACCTGAAAGTATCATCCAGTTTGGGTGAAAAAATAGTTGCTGAGATTTCTGGAGATTCGTAATTTTGGGAAGCTTGGCAACCCCTTTCAAGGACAGTGTATCTCGGCAGTCACTGCTTAGGCCTACATCAAGAGGAAACAAAACCTAGAGATAGAACTTGAAACTACATTATCGTGTCAAGTTTCAAAAAGCTAGCGCAAACCGTATTTGATTTAGAGTTCCACATACATCTATCAATATAGGAGAAAACTGAGTGAAACGCCAAAATTCAAACTGTTACTGGAAACGAACGCTTCAACATAGAAGAACGAAATTTGGGGAACCAAGTGGGCTTAGTGTACTGATCATTACCTGAAAGTATCATCCAGTTTGGGTGAAAAAATAGTTGCTGAGATTTCCGGAGATTCGTAATTTTGGGAAGCTTGGCAACCCCTTTCAAGGACAGTGTATCTCGCCAGTCACTGCTTAGGGCTACATCAAGAGGAAACAAAACCTAGAGACAGAACTTGAAACTACATTATCGTGTCAAGTTTCAAGAAGCTAGCACAAACCGTGTTTGATTTAGAGTTCCACATACATCTATCAATATAGGAGAAAACAGAGTGAAACGCCAAAATTCAAACTGTTACTGGAAACGAACGCTTCAACATAGAAGAACGAAATTGGGGGAACCAAGTGGGCTTAGTGTACTGATCATTCCCTGAAAGTATCATCCAGTTTGGGTGAAAAAATAGTTGCTGAGATTTCTGGAGATTCGTAATTTTGGGTAGCTTGGCAACCCCTTTCAAGGACAGTGTATCTCGCCAGTCACTGCTTAGGGCTACATCAAGAGGAAACAAAACCTAGAGACAGAACTTGAAACTACATAATCGTGTCAAGTTTGAAGAAGCTAGCACAAACCGTGTTTGATTTAGAGTTCCACATACATCTATCAATATAGGAGAAAACAGAGTGAAACGCCAAAATTCAAACTGTTACTGGAAACGAACGCTTCAACATAGAAGAACGAAATTTGGGGAACCAAGTGGGCTTAGTGTACTGATCATTCCCTCAAAGTATCATCCAGTTTGGGTGAAAAAATAGTTGCTGAGATTTCTGGAGATTCGTAATTTTGGGTAGCTTGGCAACCCCTTTCAAGGAGAGTGTATCTCGCCAGTCACTGCTTAGTGCTACATCAAGAGGAAACAAAACCTAGAGACAGAACTTGAAACTACATAATCGTGTCAAGTTTGAAGAAGCTAGCACAAACCGTGTTTGATTTAGAGTTCCACATACATCTATCAATATAGGAGAAAACAGAGTGAAACGCCAAAATTCAAACTGTTACTGGAAACGAACGCTTCAACATAGAAGAACGAAATTTGCGGAACCAAGTGGGCTTAGTGTACTGATCATTACCTGAAAGTATCATCCAGTTTGGGTGAAAAAATAGTTGCTGAGATTTCTGGAGATTCGTAATTTTGGGAAGCTTGGCAACCCCTTTCAAGGACAGTGTATCTCGCCAGTCACTGCTTAGGCCTACATCAAGAGGAAACAAAACCTAGAGATAGAACTTGAAACTACATTATCGTGTCAAGTTTCAAAAAGCTAGCGCAAACCGTGTTTGATTTAGAGTTCCACATACATCTATCAATATAGGAGAAAACAGAGTGAAACGCCAAAATTCAAACTGTTACTGGAAACGAACGCTTCAACATAGAAGAACGAAATTTTTGGAACCAAGTGGGCTTAGTGTACTGATCATTACCTGAAAGTATCATCCAGTTTGGGTGCAAAAATAGTTGCTGAGATTTCTGGAGATTCGTAATTTTGGGAAGCTTGGCAACCCCTTTCAAGGACAGTGTATCTCGCCAGTCACTGCTTAGGGCTACATCAAGAGGAAACAAAACCTAGAGACAGAACTTGAAACTACATTATCGTGTCAAGTTTCAAGAAGCTAGCACAAACCGTGTTTGATTTAGAGTTCCACATACATCTATCAATATAGGAGAAAACAGAGTGAAACGCCAAAATTCAAACTGTTACTGGAAACGAACGCTTCAACATAGAAGAACGAAATTTGGGGAACCAAGTGGGCTTAGTGTACTGATCATTCCCTGAAAGTATCATCCAGTTTGGGTGAAAAAATAGTTGCTGAGATTTCTGGAGATTCGTAATTTTGGGAAGCTTGGCAACCCCTTTAAAGGACAGTGTATCTCGCCAGTCACTGCTTAGGGCTACATCAAGAGGAAACAAAACCTAGAGACAGAACTTGAAACTACATAATCGTGTCAAGTTTGAAGAAGCTAGCACAAACCGTGTTTGATTTAGAGTTCCACATACATCTATCAATATAGGAGAAAACAGAGTGAAACGCCAAAATTCAAACTGTTACTGGAAACGAACGCTTCAACATAGAAGAACGAAATTTGGGGAACCAAGTGGGCTTAGTGTACTGATCATTACCTGGAAGTATCATCCAGTTTGGGTGCAAAAATAGTTGCTGAGATTTCTGGAGATTCGTAATTTTGGGAAGCTTGGCAACCCCTTTCAAGGACAGTGTATCTCGCCAGTCACTGCTTAGGGCTACATCAAGAGGAAACAAAACCTAGAGACAGAACTTGAAACTACATTATCGTGTCAAGTTTCAAGAAGCTAGCACAAACCGTGTTTGATTTAGAGTTCCACATACATCTATCAATATAGGAGAAAACAGAGTGAAACGCCAAAATTCAAACTGTTACTGGAAACGAACGCTTCAACATAGAAGAACGAAATTTGGGGAACCAAGTGGGCTTAGTGTACTGATCATTACCTGAAAGTATCATCCAGTTTGGGTGAAAAAATAGTTGCTGAGATTTCTGGAGATTCGTAATTTTGGGAAGCTTGGCAACCCCTTTCAAGGACAGTGTATCTCGCCAGTCACTGCTTAGGCCTACATCAAGAGGAAACAAAACCTAGAGATAGAACTTGAAACTACATTATCGTGTCAAGTTTCAAAAAGCTAGCGCAAACCGTGTTTGATTTAGAGTTCCACATACATCTATCAATATAGGAGAAAACAGAGTGAAACGCCAAAATTCAAACTGTTACTGGAAACGAACGCTTCAACATAGAAGAACGAAATTTTTGGAACCAAGTGGGCTTAGTGTACTGATCATTACCTGAAAGTATCATCCAGTTTGGGTGCAAAAATAGTTGCTGAGATTTCTGGAGATTCGTAATTTTGGGAAGCTTGGCAACCCCTTTCAAGGACAGTGTATCTCGCCAGTCACTGCTTAGGGCTACATCAAGAGGAAACAAAACCTAGAGACAGAACTTGAAACTACATTATCGTGTCAAGTTTCAAGAAGCTAGCACAAACCGTGTTTGATTTAGAGTTCCACATACATCTATCAATATAGGAGAAAACAGAGTGAAACGCCAAAATTCAAACTGTTACTGGAAACGAACGCTTCAACATAGAAGAACGAAATTTGGGGAACCAAGTGGGCTTAGTGTACTGATCATTCCCTGAAAGTATCATCCAGTTTGGGTGAAAAAATAGTTGCTGAGATTTCTGGAGATTCGTAATTTTGGGTAGCTTGGCAACCCCTTTAAAGGACAGTGTATCTCGCCAGTCACTGCTTAGGGCTACATCAAGAGGAAACAAAACCTAGAGACAGAACTTGAAACTACATAATCGTGTCAAGTTTGAAGAAGCTAGCACAAACCGTGTTTGATTTAGAGTTCCACATACATCTATCAATATAGGAGAAAACAGAGTGAAACGCCAAAATTCAAACTGTTACTGGAAACGAACGCTTCAACATAGAAGAACGAAATTTGGGGAACCAAGTGGGCTTAGTGTACTGATCATTACCTGGAAGTATCATCCAGTTTGGGTGCAAAAATAGTTGCTGAGATTTCTGGAGATTCGTAATTTTGGGAAGCTTGGCAACCCCTTTCAAGGACAGTGTATCTCGCCAGTCACTGCTTAGGGCTACATCAAGAGGAAACAAAACCTAGAGACAGAACTTGAAACTACATTATCGTGTCAAGTTTCAAGAAGCTAGCACAAACCGTGTTTGATTTAGAGTTCCACATACATCTATCAATATAGGAGAAAACAGAGTGAAACGCCAAAATTCAAACTGTTACTGGAAACGAACGCTTCAACATAGAAGAACGAAATTTGGGGAACCAAGTGGGCTTAGTGTACTGATCATTCCCTCAAAGTATCATCCAGTTTGGGTGAAAAAATAGTTGCTGAGATTTCTGGAGATTCGTAATTTTGGGTAGCTTGGCAACCCCTTTCAAGGACAGTGTATCTCGCCAGTCACTGCTTAGGGCTACATCAAGAGGAACCAAAACCTAGAGACAGAACTTGAAACTACATAATCGTGTGAAGTTTGAAGAAGCTAGCACAAACCGTGTTTGATTTAGAGTTCCACATACATCTATCAATATAGGAGAAAACAGAGTGAAACGCCAAAATTCAAACTGTTACTGGAAACGAACGCTTCAACATAGAAGAACGAAATTTGGGGAACCAAGTGGGCTTAGTGTACTGATCATTACCTGGAAGTATCATCCAGTTTGGGTGAAAAAATAGTTGCTGAGATTTCTGGAGATTCGTAATTTTGGGAAGCTTGGCAACCCCTTTCAAGGACAGTGTATCTCGCCAGTCACTGCTTAGGGCTACATCAAGAGGAAACAAAACCTAGAGACAGAACTTGAAACTACATTATCGTGTCAAGTTTCAAGAAGCTAGCACAAACCGTGTTTGATTTAGAGTTCCACATACATCTATCAATATAGGAGAAAACAGAGTGAAACGCCAAAATTCAAACTGTTACTGGAAACGAACGCTTCAACATAGAAGAACGAAATTTGGGGAACCAAGTGGGCTTAGTGTACTGATCATTCCCTCAAAGTATCATCCAGTTTGGGTGAAAAAATAGTTGCTGAGATTTCTGGAGATTCGTAATTTTGGGTAGCTTGGCAACCCCTTTCAAGGACAGTGTATCTCGCCAGTCACTGCTTAGGGCTACATCAAGAGGAACCAAAACCTAGAGACAGAACTTGAAACTACATAATCGTGTGAAGTTTGAAGAAGCTAGCACAAACCGTGTTTGATTTAGAGTTCCACATACATCTATCAATATAGGAGAAAACAGAGTGAAACGCCAAAATTCAAACTGTTACTGGAAACGAACGCTTCAACATAGAAGAACGAAATTTGGGGAACCAAGTGGGCTTAGTGTACTGATCATTACCTGGAAGTATCATCCAGTTTGGGTGAAAAAATAGTTTCTGAGATTTCTGGAGATTCGTAATTTGGGGTAGCTTGGCAACCAATTTCAAGGACAGTGTATCTCGCCAGTCACTGCTTAGGGCTACATCAAGAGGAAACAAAACCTAGAGACAGAACTTGAAACTACATAATCGTGTCAAGTTTGAAGAAGCTACAACAAACCGTGTTTGATTTAGAGTTCCACATACATCTATCAATATAGGAGAAAACAGAGTGAAACGCCAAAATTCAAACTGTTACTGGAAACGAACGCTTCAACATAGAAGAACGAAATTTGGGGAACCAAGTGGGCTTCGTGTACTGATCATTACCTGAAAGTATCATCCAGTTTGGGTGAAAAAATAGTTGCTGAGATTTCTGGAGATTCGTAATTTTGGGAAGCTTGGCAACCCCTTTCAAGGACAGTGTATCTCGCCAGTCACTGCTTAGGCCTACATCAAGAGGAAACAAAACCTAGAGATAGAACTTGAAACTACATTATCGTGTCAAGTTTCAAAAAGCTAGCGCAAACCGTGTTTGATTTAGAGTTCCACATACATCTATCAATATAGGAGAAAACAGAGTGAAACGCCAAAATTCAAACTGTTACTGGAAACGAACGCTTCAACATAGAAGAACGAAATTGGGGGAACCAAGTGGGCTTAGTGTAATGATCATTACCTGAAAGTATCATCCAGTTTGGGTGAAAAAATAGTTGCTGAGATTTCTGGAGATTCGTAATTTTGGGTAGCTTGGCAACCCCTTTCAAGGAGAGTGTATCTCGCCAGTCACTGCTTAGTGCTACATCAAGAGGAAACAAAACCTAGAGACAGAACTTGAAACTACATAATCGTGTCAAGTTTGAAGAAGCTAGCACAAACCGTGTTTGATTTAGAGTTCCACATACATCTATCAATATAGGAGAAAACAGAGTGAAACGCCAAAATTCAAACTGTTACTGGAAACGAACGCTTCAACATAGAAGAACGAAATTTGGGGAACCAAGTGGGCTTAGTGTACTGATCATTACCTGAAAGTATCATCCAGTTTGGGTGAAAAAATAGTTGCTGAGATTTCTGGAGATTCGTAATTTTGGGAAGCTTGGCAACCCCTTTCAAGGACAGTGTATCTCGCCAGTCACTGCTTAGGCCTACATCAAGAGGAAACAAAACCTAGAGATAGAACTTGAAACTACATTATCGTGTCAAGTTTCAAAAAGCTAGCGCAAACCGTGTTTGATTTAGAGTTCCACATACATCTATCAATATAGGAGAAAACAGAGTGAAACGCCAAAATTCAAACTGTTACTGGAAACGAACGCTTCAACATAAAAGAACGAATTTGGGGGAACCAAGTGGGCTTAGTGTACTGATCATTACCTGAAAGTATCATCCAGTTTGGGTGAAAAAATAGTTGCTGAGATTTCTGGAGATTCGTAATTTTGGGAAGCTTGGCAACCCCTTTCAAGGACAGTGTATCTCGCCAGTCACTGCTTAGGCCTACATCAAGAGGAAACAAAACCTAGAGATAGAACTTGAAACTACATTATCGTGTCAAGTTTCAAAAAGCTAGCGCAAACCGTATTTGATTTAGAGTTCCACATACATCTATCAATATAGGAGAAAACTGAGTGAAACGCCAAAATTCAAACTGTTACTGGAAACGAACGCTTCAACATAGAAGAACGAAATTTGGGGAACCAAGTGGGCTTAGTGTACTGATCATTACCTGAAAGTATCATCCAGTTTGGGTGAAAAAATAGTTGCTGAGATTTCTGGAGATTCGTAATTTTGGGAAGCTTGGCAACCCCTTTCAAGGACAGTGTATCTCGCCAGTCACTGCTTAGGCCTACATCAAGAGGAAACAAAACCTAGAGATAGAACTTGAAACTACATTATCGTGTCAAGTTTCAAAAAGCTAGCGCAAACCGTGTTTGATTTAGAGTTCCACATACATCTATCAATATAGGAGAAAACAGAGTGAAACGCCAAAATTCAAACTGTTACTGGAAACGAACGCTTCAACATAGAAGAACGAAATTCGGGGAACCAAGTGGGCTTAGTGTACTGATCATTCCCTCAAAGTATCATCCAGTTTGGGTGAAAAAATAGTTGCTGAGATTTCTGGAGATTCGTAATTTTGGGTAGCTTGGCAACCCCTTTCAAGGAGAGTGTATCTCGCCAGTCACTGCTTAGTGCTACATCAAGAGGAAACAAAACCTAGAGACAGAACTTGAAACTACATAATCGTGTCAAGTTTGAAGAAGCTAGCACAAACCGTGTTTGATTTAGAGTTCCACATACATCTATCAATATAGGAGAAAACAGAGTGAAACGCCAAAATTCAAACTGTTACTGGAAACGAACGCTTCAACATAGAAGAACGAAATTTGGGGAACCAAGTGGGCTTAGTGTACTGATCATTACCTGAAAGTATCATCCAGTTTGGGTGTAAAAATAGTTGCTGAGATTTCTGGAGATTCGTAATTTTGGGAAGCTTGGCAACCCCTTTCAAGGACAGTGTATCTCGCCAGTCACTGCTTAGGCCTACATCAAGAGGAAACAAAACCTAGAGATAGAACTTGAAACTACATTATCGTGTCAAGTTTCAAAAAGCTAGCGCAAACCGTGTTTGATTTAGAGTTCCACATACATCTATCAATATAGGAGAAAACAGAGTGAAACGCCAAAATTCAAACTGTTACTGGAAATGAACGCTTCAACATAAAAGAACGAATTTGGGGGAACCAAGTGGGCTTAGTGTACTGATCATTACCTGAAAGTATCATCCAGTTTGGGTGAAAAAATAGTTGCTGAGATTTCTGGAGATTCGTAATTTTGGGAAGCTTGGCAACCCCTTTCAAGGACAGTGTATCTCGCCAGTCACTGCTTAGGCCTACATCAAGAGGAAACAAAACCTAGAGATAGAACTTGAAACTACATTATCGTGTCAAGTTTCAAAAAGCTAGCGCAAACCGTATTTGATTTAGAGTTCCACATACATCTATCAATATAGGAGAAAACTGAGTGAAACGCCAAAATTCAAACTGTTACTGGAAACGAACGCTTCAACATAGAAGAACGAAATTTGGGGAACCAAGTGGGCTTAGTGTACTGATCATTACCTGAAAGTATCATCCAGTTTGGGTGAAAAAATAGTTGCTGAGATTTCTGGAGATTCGTAATTTTGGGAAGCTTGGCAACCCCTTTCAAGGACAGTGTATCTCGCCAGTCACTGCTTAGGCCTACATCAAGAGGAAACAAAACCTAGAGATAGAACTTGAAACTACATTATCGTGTCAAGTTTCAAAAAGCTAGCGCAAACCGTGTTTGATTTAGAGTTCCACATACATCTATCAATATAGGAGAAAACAGAGTGAAACGCCAAAATTCAAACTGTTACTGGAAACGAACGCTTCAACATAGAAGAACGAAATTTGGGGAACCAAGTGGGCTTAGTGTACTGATCATTCCCTCAAAGTATCATCCAGTTTGGGTGAAAAAATAGTTGCTGAGATTTCTGGAGATTCGTAATTTTGGGTAGCTTGGCAACCCCTTTCAAGGACAGTGTATCTCGCCAGTCACTGCTTAGGGCTACATCAAGAGGAACCAAAACCTAGAGACAGAACTTGAAACTACATAATCATGTGAAGTTTGAAGAAGCTAGCACAAACCGTGTTTGATTTAGAGTTCCACATACATCTATCAATATAGGAGAAAACAGAGTGAAACGCCAAAATTCAAACTGTTACTGGAAACGAACGCTTCAACATAGAAGAACGAAATTTGGGGAACCAAGTGGGCTTAGTGTACTGATCATTACCTGGAAGTATCATCCAGTTTGGGTGAAAAAATAGTTTCTGAGATTTCTGGAGATTCGTAATTTGGGGTAGCTTGGCAACCAATTTCAAGGACAGTGTATCTCGCCAGTCACTGCTTAGGGCTACATCAAGAGGAAACAAAACCTAGAGACAGAACTTGAAACTACATAATCGTGTCAAGTTTGAAGAAGCTACAACAAACCGTGTTTGATTTAGAGTTCCACATACATCTATCAATATAGGAGAAAACAGAGTGAAACGCCAAAATTCAAACTGTTACTGGAAACGAACGCTTCAACATAGAAGAACGAAATTTGGGGAACCAAGTGGGCTTCGTGTACTGATCATTACCTGAAAGTATCATCCAGTTTGGGTGAAAAAATAGTTGCTGAGATTTCTGGAGATTCGTAATTTTGGGAAGCTTGGCAACCCCTTTCAAGGACAGTGTATCTCGCCAGTCACTGCTTAGGCCTACATCAAGAGGAAACAAAACCTAGAGATAGAACTTGAAACTACATTATCGTGTCAAGTTTCAAAAAGCTAGCGCAAACCGTGTTTGATTTAGAGTTCCACATACATCTATCAATATAGGAGAAAACAGAGTGAAACGCCAAAATTCAAACTGTTACTGGAAACGAACGCTTCAACATAGAAGAACGAAATTTGGGGAACCAAGTGGGCTTAGTGTACTGATCATTACCTGGAAGTATCATCCAGTTTGGGTGAAAAAATAGTTGCTGAGATTTCTGGAGATTCGTAATTTTGGGAAGCTTGGCAACCCCTTTCAAGGACAGTGTATCTCGCCAGTCACTGCTTAGGGCTACATCAAGAGGAAACAAAACCTAGAGACAGAACTTGAAACTACATTATCGTGTCAAGTTTCAAGAAGCTAGCACAAACCGTGTTTGATTTAGAGTTCCACATACATCTATCAATATAGGAGAAAACAGAGTGAAACGCCAAAATTCAAACTGTTACTGGAAACGAACGCTTCAACATAGAAGAACGAAATTTGGGGAACCAAGTGGGCTTAGTGTACTGATCATTACCTGGAAGTATCATCCAGTTTGGGTGAAAAAATAGTTTCTGAGATTTCTGGAGATTCGTAATTTGGGGTAGCTTGGCAACCAATTTCAAGGACAGTGTATCTCGCCAGTCACTGCTTAGGGCTACATCAAGAGGAAACAAAACCTAGAGACAGAACTTGAAACTACATAATCGTGTCAAGTTTGAAGAAGCTACAACAAACCGTGTTTGATTTAGAGTTCCACATACATCTATCAATATAGGAGAAAACAGAGTGAAACGCCAAAATTCAAACTGTTACTGGAAACGAACGCTTCAACATAGAAGAACGAAATTTGGGGAACCAAGTGGGCTTCGTGTACTGATCATTACCTGAAAGTATCATCCAGTTTGGGTGAAAAAATAGTTGCTGAGATTTCTGGAGATTCGTAATTTTGGGAAGCTTGGCAACCCCTTTCAAGGACAGTGTATCTCGCCAGTCACTGCTTAGGCCTACATCAAGAGGAAACAAAACCTAGAGATAGAACTTGAAACTACATTATCGTGTCAAGTTTCAAAAAGCTAGCGCAAACCGTGTTTGATTTAGAGTTCCACATACATCTATCAATATAGGAGAAAACAGAGTGAAACGCCAAAATTCAAACTGTTACTGGAAACGAACGCTTCAACATAGAAGAACGAAATTGGGGGAACCAAGTGGGCTTAGTGTAATGATCATTACCTGAAAGTATCATCCAGTTTGGGTGAAAAAATAGTTGCTGAGATTTCTGGAGATTCGTAATTTTGGGAAGCTTGGCAACCCCTTTCAAGGAGAGTGTATCTCGCCAGTCACTGCTTAGTGCTACATCAAGAGGAAACAAAACCTAGAGACAGAACTTGAAACTACATAATCGTGTCAAGTTTGAAGAAGCTAGCACAAACCGTGTTTGATTTAGAGTTCCACATACATCTATCAATATAGGAGAAAACAGAGTGAAACGCCAAAATTCAAACTGTTACTGGAAACGAACGCTTCAACATAGAAGAACGAAATTTGGGGAACCAAGTGGGCTTAGTGTACTGATCATTACCTGAAAGTATCATCCAGTTTGGGTGAAAAAATAGTTGCTGAGATTTCTGGAGATTCGTAATTTTGGGAAGCTTGGCAACCCCTTTCAAGGACAGTGTATCTCGCCAGTCACTGCTTAGGCCTACATCAAGAGGAAACAAAACCTAGAGATAGAACTTGAAACTACATTATCGTGTCAAGTTTCAAAAAGCTAGCGCAAACCGTGTTTGATTTAGAGTTCCACATACATCTATCAATATAGGAGAAAACAGAGTGAAACGCCAAAATTCAAACTGTTACTGGAAACGAACGCTTCAACATAAAAGAACGAATTTGGGGGAACCAAGTGGGCTTAGTGTACTGATCATTACCTGAAAGTATCATCCAGTTTGGGTGAAAAAATAGTTGCTGAGATTTCTGGAGATTCGTAATTTTGGGAAGCTTGGCAACCCCTTTCAAGGACAGTGTATCTCGCCAGTCACTGCTTAGGCCTACATCAAGAGGAAACAAAACCTAGAGATAGAACTTGAAACTACATTATCGTGTCAAGTTTCAAAAAGCTAGCGCAAACCGTATTTGATTTAGAGTTCCACATACATCTATCAATATAGGAGAAAACTGAGTGAAACGCCAAAATTCAAACTGTTACTGGAAACGAACGCTTCAACATAGAAGAACGAAATTTGGGGAACCAAGTGGGCTTAGTGTACTGATCATTACCTGAAAGTATCATCCAGTTTGGGTGAAAAAATAGTTGCTGAGATTTCTGGAGATTCGTAATTTTGGGAAGCTTGGCAACCCCTTTCAAGGACAGTGTATCTCGCCAGTCACTGCTTAGGCCTACATCAAGAGGAAACAAAACCTAGAGATAGAACTTGAAACTACATTATCGTGTCAAGTTTCAAAAAGCTAGCGCAAACCGTGTTTGATTTAGAGTTCCACATACATCTATCAATATAGGAGAAAACAGAGTGAAACGCCAAAATTCAAACTGTTACTGGAAACGAACGCTTCAACATAGAAGAACGAAATTTGGGGAACCAAGTGGGCTTAGTGTACTGATCATTCCCTCAAAGTATCATCCAGTTTGGGTGAAAAAATAGTTGCTGAGATTTCTGGAGATTCGTAATTTTGGGTAGCTTGGCAACCCCTTTCAAGGAGAGTGTATCTCGCCAGTCACTGCTTAGTGCTACATCAAGAGGAAACAAAACCTAGAGACAGAACTTGAAACTACATAATCGTGTCAAGTTTGAAGAAGCTAGCACAAACCGTGTTTGATTTAGAGTTCCACATACATCTATCAATATAGGAGAAAACAGAGTGAAACGCCAAAATTCAAACTGTTACTGGAAACGAACGCTTCAACATAGAAGAACGAAATTTGGGGAACCAAGTGGGCTTAGTGTACTGATCATTACCTGAAAGTATCATCCAGTTTGGGTGTAAAAATAGTTGCTGAGATTTCTGGAGATTCGTAATTTTGGGAAGCTTGGCAACCCCTTTCAAGGACAGTGTATCTCGCCAGTCACTGCTTAGGCCTACATCAAGAGGAAACAAAACCTAGAGATAGAACTTGAAACTACATTATCGTGTCAAGTTTCAAAAAGCTAGCGCAAACCGTGTTTGATTTAGAGTTCCACATACATCTATCAATATAGGAGAAAACAGAGTGAAACGCCAAAATTCAAACTGTTACTGGAAACGAACGCTTCAACATAAAAGAACGAATTTGGGGGAACCAAGTGGGCTTAGTGTACTGATCATTACCTGAAAGTATCATCCAGTTTGGGTGAAAAAATAGTTGCTGAGATTTCTGGAGATTCGTAATTTTGGGAAGCTTGGCAACCCCTTTCAAGGACAGTGTATCTCGCCAGTCACTGCTTAGGCCTACATCAAGAGGAAACAAAACCTAGAGATAGAACTTGAAACTACATTATCGTGTCAAGTTTCAAAAAGCTAGCGCAAACCGTATTTGATTTAGAGTTCCACATACATCTATCAATATAGGAGAAAACTGAGTGAAACGCCAAAATTCAAACTGTTACTGGAAACGAACGCTTCAACATAGAAGAACGAAATTTGGGGAACCAAGTGGGCTTAGTGTACTGATCATTACCTGAAAGTATCATCCAGTTTGGGTGAAAAAATAGTTGCTGAGATTTCTGGAGATTCGTAATTTTGGGAAGCTTGGCAACCCCTTTCAAGGACAGTGTATCTCGCCAGTCACTGCTTAGGCCTACATCAAGAGGAAACAAAACCTAGAGATAGAACTTGAAACTACATTATCGTGTCAAGTTTCAAAAAGCTAGCGCAAACCGTGTTTGATTTAGAGTTCCACATACATCTATCAATATAGGAGAAAACAGAGTGAAACGCCAAAATTCAAACTGTTACTGGAAACGAACGCTTCAACATAGAAGAACGAAATTTGGGGAACCAAGTGGGCTTAGTGTACTGATCATTCCCTCAAAGTATCATCCAGTTTGGGTGAAAAAATAGTTGCTGAGATTTCTGGAGATTCGTAATTTTGGGTAGCTTGGCAACCCCTTTCAAGGACAGTGTATCTCGCCAGTCACTGCTTAGGGCTACATCAAGAGGAACCAAAACCTAGAGACAGAACTTGAAACTACATAATCATGTGAAGTTTGAAGAAGCTAGCACAAACCGTGTTTGATTTAGAGTTCCACATACATCTATCAATATAGGAGAAAACAGAGTGAAACGCCAAAATTCAAACTGTTACTGGAAACGAACGCTTCAACATAGAAGAACGAAATTTGGGGAACCAAGTGGGCTTAGTGTACTGATCATTACCTGGAAGTATCATCCAGTTTGGGTGAAAAAATAGTTTCTGAGATTTCTGGAGATTCGTAATTTGGGGTAGCTTGGCAACCAATTTCAAGGACAGTGTATCTCGCCAGTCACTGCTTAGGGCTACATCAAGAGGAAACAAAACCTAGAGACAGAACTTGAAACTACATAATCGTGTCAAGTTTGAAGAAGCTACAACAAACCGTGTTTGATTTAGAGTTCCACATACATCTATCAATATAGGAGAAAACAGAGTGAAACGCCAAAATTCAAACTGTTACTGGAAACGAACGCTTCAACATAGAAGAACGAAATTTGGGGAACCAAGTGGGCTTCGTGTACTGATCATTACCTGAAAGTATCATCCAGTTTGGGTGAAAAAATAGTTGCTGAGATTTCTGGAGATTCGTAATTTTGGGAAGCTTGGCAACCCCTTTCAAGGACAGTGTATCTCGCCAGTCACTGCTTAGGCCTACATCAAGAGGAAACAAAACCTAGAGATAGAACTTGAAACTACATTATCGTGTCAAGTTTCAAAAAGCTAGCGCAAACCGTGTTTGATTTAGAGTTCCACATACATCTATCAATATAGGAGAAAACAGAGTGAAACGCCAAAATTCAAACTGTTACTGGAAACGAACGCTTCAACATAGAAGAACGAAATTGGGGGAACCAAGTGGGCTTAGTGTAATGATCATTACCTGAAAGTATCATCCAGTTTGGGTGAAAAAATAGTTGCTGAGATTTCTGGAGATTCGTAATTTTGGGTAGCTTGGCAACCCCTTTCAAGGAGAGTGTATCTCGCCAGTCACTGCTTAGTGCTACATCAAGAGGAAACAAAACCTAGAGACAGAACTTGAAACTACATAATCGTGTCAAGTTTGAAGAAGCTAGCACAAACCGTGTTTGATTTAGAGTTCCACATACATCTATCAATATAGGAGAAAACAGAGTGAAACGCCAAAATTCAAACTGTTACTGGAAACGAACGCTTCAACATAGAAGAACGAAATTTGGGGAACCAAGTGGGCTTAGTGTACTGATCATTACCTGAAAGTATCATCCAGTTTGGGTGAAAAAATAGTTGCTGAGATTTCTGGAGATTCGTAATTTTGGGAAGCTTGGCAACCCCTTTCAAGGACAGTGTATCTCGCCAGTCACTGCTTAGGCCTACATCAAGAGGAAACAAAACCTAGAGATAGAACTTGAAACTACATTATCGTGTCAAGTTTCAAAAAGCTAGCGCAAACCGTGTTTGATTTAGAGTTCCACATACATCTATCAATATAGGAGAAAACAGAGTGAAACGCCAAAATTCAAACTGTTACTGGAAACGAACGCTTCAACATAAAAGAACGAATTTGGGGGAACCAAGTGGGCTTAGTGTACTGATCATTACCTGAAAGTATCATCCAGTTTGGGTGAAAAAATAGTTGCTGAGATTTCTGGAGATTCGTAATTTTGGGAAGCTTGGCAACCCCTTTCAAGGACAGTGTATCTCGCCAGTCACTGCTTAGGCCTACATCAAGAGGAAACAAAACCTAGAGATAGAACTTGAAACTACATTATCGTGTCAAGTTTCAAAAAGCTAGCGCAAACCGTATTTGATTTAGAGTTCCACATACATCTATCAATATAGGAGAAAACAGAGTGAAACGCCAAAATTCAAACTGTTACTGGAAACGAACGCTTCAACATAGAAGAACGAAATTTGGGGAACCAAGTGGGCTTAGTGTACTGATCATTACCTGAAAGTATCATCCAGTTTGGGTGAAAAAATAGTTGCTGAGATTTCCGGAGATTCGTAATTTTGGGAAGCTTGGCAACCCCTTTCAAGGACAGTGTATCTCGCCAGTCACTGCTTAGGGCTACATCAAGAGGAAACAAAACCTAGAGACAGAACTTGAAACTACATTATCGTGTCAAGTTTCAAGAAGCTAGCACAAACCGTGTTTGATTTAGAGTTCCACATACATCTATCAATATAGGAGAAAACAGAGTGAAACGCCAAAATTCAAACTGTTACTGGAAACGAACGCTTCAACATAGAAGAACGAAATTTGGGGAACCAAGTGGGCTTCGTGTACTGATCATTACCTGAAAGTATCATCCAGTTTGGGTGAAAAAATAGTTGCTGAGATTTCTGGAGATTCGTAATTTTGGGTAGCTTGGCAACCCCTTTAAAGGACAGTGTATCTCGCCAGTCACTGCTTAGGGCTACATCAAGAGGAAACAAAACCTAGAGACAGAACTTGAAACTACATAATCGTGTGAAGTTTGAAGAAGCTAGCACAAACCGTGTTTGATTTAGAGTTCCACATACATCTATCAATATAGGAGAAAACAGAGTGAAACGCCAAAATTCAAACTGTTACTGGAAACGAACGCTTCAACATAGAAGAACGAAATTTGGGGAACCAAGTGGGCTTCGTGTACTGATCATTACCTGAAAGTATCATCCAGTTTGGGTGAAAAAATAGTTGCTGAGATTTCTGGAGATTTGTAATTTTGGGAAGCTTGGCAACCCCTTTCAAGGACAGTGTATCTCGCCAGTCACTGCTTAGGCCTACATCAAGAGGAAACAAAACCTAGAGATAGAACTTGAAACTACATTATCGTGTCAAGTTTCAAAAAGCTAGCGCAAACCGTGTTTG
The DNA here is from genome assembly GCF_964194105.1 of Spermophilus citellus. Taxonomy (NCBI): domain Eukaryota; kingdom Metazoa; phylum Chordata; class Mammalia; order Rodentia; family Sciuridae; genus Spermophilus; species Spermophilus citellus. Next base: position 145,203 of record NW_027672742.1, on the reverse strand, counting down.
ATTTAGAGTTCCACATACATCTATCAATATAGGAGAAAACAGAGTGAAACGCCAAAATTCAAACTGTTACTGGAAACGAACGCTTCAACATAGAAGAACGAAATTGGGGGAACCAAGTGGGCTTAGTGTACTGATCATTACCTGAAAGTATCATCCAGTTTGGGTGAAAAAATAGTTGCTGAGATTTCTGGAGATTCGTAATTTTGGGTAGCTTGGCAACCCCTTTCAAGGAGAGTGTATCTCGCCAGTCACTGCTTAGTGCTACATCAAGAGGAAACAAAACCTAGAGACAGAACTTGAAACTACATAATCGTGTCAAGTTTGAAGAAGCTAGCACAAACCGTGTTTGATTTAGAGTTCCACATACATCTATCAATATAGGAGAAAACAGAGTGAAACGCCAAAATTCAAACTGTTACTGGAAACGAACGCTTCAACATAGAAGAACGAAATTGGGGGAACCAAGTGGGCTTAGTGTACTGATCATTACCTGAAAGTATCATCCAGTTTGGGTGAAAAAATAGTTGCTGAGATTTCTGGAGATTCGTAATTTTGGGAAGCTTGGCAACCCCTTTCAAGGACAGTGTATCTCGCCAGTCACTGCTTAGGGCTACATCAAGAGGAAACAAAACCTAGAGACAGAACTTGAAACTACATTATCGTGTCAAGTTTCAAGAAGCTAGCACAAACCGTGTTTGATTTAGAGTTCCACATACATCTATCAATATAGGAGAAAACAGAGTGAAACGCCAAAATTCAAACTGTTACTGGAAACGAACGCTTCAACATAGAAGAACGAAATTTGGGGAACCAAGTGGGCTTAGTGTACTGATCATTCCCTGAAAGTATCATCCAGTTTGGGTGAAAAAATAGTTGCTGAGATTTCTGGAGATTCGTAATTTTGGGTAGCTTGGCAACCCCTTTCAAGGACAGTGTATCTCGCCAGTCACTGCTTAGGGCTACATCAAGAGGAAACAAAACCTAGAGACAGAACTTGAAACTACATAATCGTGTCAAGTTTGAAGAAGCTAGCACAAACCGTGTTTGATTTAGAGTTCCACATACATCTATCAATATAGGAGAAAACAGAGTGAAACGCCAAAATTCAAACTGTTACTGGAAACGAACGCTTCAACATAGAAGAACGAAATTTGGGGAACCAAGTGGGCTTAGTGTACTGATCATTACCTGGAAGTATCATCCAGTTTGGGTGAAAAAATAGTTTCTGAGATTTCTGGAGATTCGTAATTTGGGGTAGCTTGGCAACCAATTTCAAGGACAGTGTATCTCGCCAGTCACTGCTTAGGGCTACATCAAGAGGAAACAAAACCTAGAGACAGAACTTGAAACTACATAATCGTGTCAAGTTTGAAGAAGCTACAACAAACCGTGTTTGATTTAGAGTTCCACATACATCTATCAATATAGGAGAAAACAGAGTGAAACGCCAAAATTCAAACTGTTACTGGAAACGAACGCTTCAACATAGAAGAACGAAATTTGGGGAACCAAGTGGGCTTCGTGTACTGATCATTACCTGAAAGTATCATCCAGTTTGGGTGAAAAAATAGTTGCTGAGATTTCTGGAGATTCGTAATTTTGGGAAGCTTGGCAACCCCTTTCAAGGACAGTGTATCTCGCCAGTCACTGCTTAGGCCTACATCAAGAGGAAACAAAACCTAGAGATAGAACTTGAAACTACATTATCGTGTCAAGTTTCAAAAAGCTAGCGCAAACCGTGTTTGATTTAGAGTTCCACATACATCTATCAATATAGGAGAAAACAGAGTGAAACGCCAAAATTCAAACTGTTACTGGAAACGAACGCTTCAACATAGAAGAACGAAATTGGGGGAACCAAGTGGGCTTAGTGTAATGATCATTACCTGAAAGTATCATCCAGTTTGGGTGAAAAAATAGTTGCTGAGATTTCTGGAGATTCGTAATTTTGGGTAGCTTGGCAACCCCTTTCAAGGAGAGTGTATCTCGCCAGTCACTGCTTAGTGCTACATCAAGAGGAAACAAAACCTAGAGACAGAACTTGAAACTACATAATCGTGTCAAGTTTGAAGAAGCTAGCACAAACCGTGTTTGATTTAGAGTTCCACATACATCTATCAATATAGGAGAAAACAGAGTGAAACGCCAAAATTCAAACTGTTACTGGAAACGAACGCTTCAACATAGAAGAACGAAATTTGGGGAACCAAGTGGGCTTAGTGTACTGATCATTACCTGAAAGTATCATCCAGTTTGGGTGAAAAAATAGTTGCTGAGATTTCTGGAGATTCGTAATTTTGGGAAGCTTGGCAACCCCTTTCAAGGACAGTGTATCTCGCCAGTCACTGCTTAGGCCTACATCAAGAGGAAACAAAACCTAGAGATAGAACTTGAAACTACATTATCGTGTCAAGTTTCAAGAAGCTAGCACAAACCGTGTTTGATTTAGAGTTCCACATACATCTATCAATATAGGAGAAAACAGAGTGAAACGCCAAAATTCAAACTGTTACTGGAAACGAACGCTTCAACATAGAAGAACGAAATTTGGGGAACCAAGTGGGCTTAGTGTACTGATCATTCCCTGAAAGTATCATCCAGTTTGGGTGAAAAAATAGTTGCTGAGATTTCTGGAGATTCGTAATTTTGGGAAGCTTGGCAACCCCTTTCAAGGACAGTGTATCTCGCCAGTCACTGCTTAGGCCTACATCAAGAGGAAACAAAACCTAGAGATAGAACTTGAAACTACATTATCGTGTCAAGTTTGAAAAAGCTAGCGCAAACCGTGTTTGATTTAGAGTTCCTCATACATCTATCAATATAGGAGAAAACAGAGTGAAACGCCAAAATTCAAACTGTTACTGGAAACGAACGCTTCAACATAGAAGAACGAAATTGGGGGAACCAAGTGGGCTTAGTGTACTGATCATTACCTGAAAGTATCATCCAGTTTGGGTGAAAAAATAGTTGCTGAGATTTCTGGAGATTCGTAATTTTGGGTAGCTTGGCAACCCCTTTAAAGGACAGTGTATCTCGCCAGTCACTGCTTAGGGCTACATCAAGAGGAAACAAAACCTAGAGACAGAACTTGAAAGTACATAATAGTGTGAAGTTTGAAGAAGCTAGCACAAACCGTGTTTGATTTAGAGTTCCACATACATCTATCAATATAGGAGAAAACAGAGTGAAACGCCAAAATTCAAACTGTTACTGGAAACGAACGCTTCAACATAGAAGAACGAAATTTGGGGAACCAAGTGGGCTTCGTGTACTGATCATTACCTGAAAGTATCATCCAGTTTGGGTGAAAAAATAGTTGCTGAGATTTCTGGAGATTCGTAATTTTGGGAAGCTTGGCAACCCCTTTCAAGGACAGTGTATCTCGCCAGTCACTGCTTAGGGCTACATCAAGAGGAAACAAAACCTAGAGACAGAACTTGAAACTACATTATCGTGTCAAGTTTCAAGAAGCTAGCACAAACCGTGTTTGATTTAGAGTTCCACATACATCTATCAATATAGGAGAAAACAGAGTGAAACGCCAAAATTCAAACTGTTACTGGAAACGAACGCTTCAACATAGAAGAACGAAATTTGGGGAACCAAGTGGGCTTAGTGTACTGATCATTCCCTGAAAGTATCATCCAGTTTGGGTGAAAAAATAGTTGCTGAGATTTCTGGAGATTCGTAATTTTGGGAAGCTTGGCAACCCCTTTCAAGGACAGTGTATCTCGCCAGTCACTGCTTAGGCCTACATCAAGAGGAAACAAAACCTAGAGATAGAACTTGAAACTACATTATCGTGTCAAGTTTGAAAAAGCTAGCGCAAACCGTGTTTGATTTAGAGTTCCACATACATCTATCAATATAGGAGAAAACAGAGTGAAACGCCAAAATTCAAACTGTTACTGGAAACGAACGCTTCAACATAGAAGAACGAAATTGGGGGAACCAAGTGGGCTTAGTGTACTGATCATTACCTGAAAGTATCATCCAGTTTGGGTGAAAAAATAGTTGCTGAGATTTCTGGAGATTCGTAATTTTGGGTAGCTTGGCAACCCCTTTAAAGGACAGTGTATCTCGCCAGTCACTGCTTAGGGCTACATCAAGAGGAAACAAAACCTAGAGACAGAACTTGAAAGTACATAATCGTGTGAAGTTTGAAGAAGCTAGCACAAACCGTGTTTGATTTAGAGTTCCACATACATCTATCAATATAGGAGAAAACAGAGTGAAACGCCAAAATTCAAACTGTTACTGGAAACGAACGCTTCAACATAGAAGAACGAAATTTGGGGAACCAAGTGGGCTTCGTGTACTGATCATTACCTGAAAGTATCATCCAGTTTGGGTGAAAAAATAGTTGCTGAGATTTCTGGAGATTCGTAATTTTGGGAAGCTTGGCAACCCCTTTCAAGGACAGTGTATCTCGCCAGTCACTGCTTAGGCCTACATCAAGAGGAAACAAAACCTAGAGATAGAACTTGAAACTACATTATCGTGTCAAGTTTCAAAAAGCTAGCGCAAACCGTGTTTGATTTAGAGTTCCACATACATCTATCAATATAGGAGAAAACAGAGTGAAACGCCAAAATTCAAACTGTTACTGGAAACGAACGCTTCAACATAGAAGAACGAAATTGGGGGAACCAAGTGGGCTTAGTGTACTGATCATTACCTGAAAGTATCATCCAGTTTGGGTGAAAAAATAGTTGCTGAGATTTCTGGAGATTCGTAATTTTGGGTAGCTTGGCAACCCCTTTCAAGGAGAGTGTATCTCGCCAGTCACTGCTTAGTGCTACATCAAGAGGAAACAAAACCTAGAGACAGAACTTGAAACTACATAATCGTGTCAAGTTTGAAGAAGCTAGCACAAACCGTGTTTGATTTAGAGTTCCACATACATCTATCAATATAGGAGAAAACAGAGTGAAACGCCAAAATTCAAACTGTTACTGGAAACGAACGCTTCAACATAGAAGAACGAAATTTGGGGAACCAAGTGGGCTTAGTGTACTGATCATTCCCTGAAAGTATCATCCAGTTTGGGTGAAAAAATAGTTGCTGAGATTTCTGGAGATTCGTAATTTTGGGTAGCTTGGCAACCCCTTTCAAGGACAGTGTATCTCGCCAGTCACTGCTTAGGGCTACATCAAGAGGAAACAAAACCTAGAGACAGAACTTGAAACTACATAATCGTGTCAAGTTTGAAGAAGCTAGCACAAACCGTGTTTGATTTAGAGTTCCACATACATCTATCAATATAGGAGAAAACAGAGTGAAACGCCAAAATTCAAACTGTTACTGGAAACGAACGCTTCAACATAGAAGAACGAAATTTGGGGAACCAAGTGGGCTTAGTGTACTGATCATTACCTGGAAGTATCATCCAGTTTGGGTGCAAAAATAGTTGCTGAGATTTCTGGAGATTCGTAATTTTGGGAAGCTTGGCAACCCCTTTCAAGGACAGTGTATCTCGCCAGTCACTGCTTAGGGCTACATCAAGAGGAAACAAAACCTAGAGACAGAACTTGAAACTACATTATCGTGTCAAGTTTCAAGAAGCTAGCACAAACCGTGTTTGATTTAGAGTTCCACATACATCTATCAATATAGGAGAAAACAGAGTGAAACGCCAAAATTCAAACTGTTACTGGAAACGAACGCTTCAACATAGAAGAACGAAATTTGGGGAACCAAGTGGGCTTAGTGTACTGATCATTCCCTCAAAGTATCATCCAGTTTGGGTGAAAAAATAGTTGCTGAGATTTCTGGAGATTCGTAATTTTGGGTAGCTTGGCAACCCCTTTCAAGGACAGTGTATCTCGCCAGTCACTGCTTAGGGCTACATCAAGAGGAACCAAAACCTAGAGACAGAACTTGAAACTACATAATCGTGTGAAGTTTGAAGAAGCTAGCACAAACCGTGTTTGATTTAGAGTTCCACATACATCTATCAATATAGGAGAAAACAGAGTGAAACGCCAAAATTCAAACTGTTACTGGAAACGAACGCTTCAACATAGAAGAACGAAATTTGGGGAACCAAGTGGGCTTAGTGTACTGATCATTACCTGGAAGTATCATCCAGTTTGGGTGAAAAAATAGTTTCTGAGATTTCTGGAGATTCGTAATTTGGGGTAGCTTGGCAACCAATTTCAAGGACAGTGTATCTCGCCAGTCACTGCTTAGGGCTACATCAAGAGGAAACAAAACCTAGAGACAGAACTTGAAACTACATAATCGTGTCAAGTTTGAAGAAGCTACAACAAACCGTGTTTGATTTAGAGTTCCACATACATCTATCAATATAGGAGAAAACAGAGTGAAACGCCAAAATTCAAACTGTTACTGGAAACGAACGCTTCAACATAGAAGAACGAAATTTGGGGAACCAAGTGGGCTTCGTGTACTGATCATTACCTGAAAGTATCATCCAGTTTGGGTGAAAAAATAGTTGCTGAGATTTCTGGAGATTCGTAATTTTGGGAAGCTTGGCAACCCCTTTCAAGGACAGTGTATCTCGCCAGTCACTGCTTAGGCCTACATCAAGAGGAAACAAAACCTAGAGATAGAACTTGAAACTACATTATCGTGTCAAGTTTCAAAAAGCTAGCGCAAACCGTGTTTGATTTAGAGTTCCACATACATCTATCAATATAGGAGAAAACAGAGTGAAACGCCAAAATTCAAACTGTTACTGGAAACGAACGCTTCAACATAGAAGAACGAAATTTGGGGAACCAAGTGGGCTTAGTGTACTGATCATTACCTGGAAGTATCATCCAGTTTGGGTGAAAAAATAGTTGCTGAGATTTCTGGAGATTCGTAATTTTGGGAAGCTTGGCAACCCCTTTCAAGGACAGTGTATCTCGCCAGTCACTGCTTAGGGCTACATCAAGAGGAAACAAAACCTAGAGACAGAACTTGAAACTACATTATCGTGTCAAGTTTCAAGAAGCTAGCACAAACCGTGTTTGATTTAGAGTTCCACATACATCTATCAATATAGGAGAAAACAGAGTGAAACGCCAAAATTCAAACTGTTACTGGAAACGAACGCTTCAACATAGAAGAACGAAATTTGGGGAACCAAGTGGGCTTAGTGTACTGATCATTACCTGGAAGTATCATCCAGTTTGGGTGAAAAAATAGTTTCTGAGATTTCTGGAGATTCGTAATTTGGGGTAGCTTGGCAACCAATTTCAAGGACAGTGTATCTCGCCAGTCACTGCTTAGGGCTACATCAAGAGGAAACAAAACCTAGAGACAGAACTTGAAACTACATAATCGTGTCAAGTTTGAAGAAGCTACAACAAACCGTGTTTGATTTAGAGTTCCACATACATCTATCAATATAGGAGAAAACAGAGTGAAACGCCAAAATTCAAACTGTTACTGGAAACGAACGCTTCAACATAGAAGAACGAAATTTGGGGAACCAAGTGGGCTTCGTGTACTGATCATTACCTGAAAGTATCATCCAGTTTGGGTGAAAAAATAGTTGCTGAGATTTCTGGAGATTCGTAATTTTGGGAAGCTTGGCAACCCCTTTCAAGGACAGTGTATCTCGCCAGTCACTGCTTAGGCCTACATCAAGAGGAAACAAAACCTAGAGATAGAACTTGAAACTACATTATCGTGTCAAGTTTCAAAAAGCTAGCGCAAACCGTGTTTGATTTAGAGTTCCACATACATCTATCAATATAGGAGAAAACAGAGTGAAACGCCAAAATTCAAACTGTTACTGGAAACGAACGCTTCAACATAGAAGAACGAAATTGGGGGAACCAAGTGGGCTTAGTGTAATGATCATTACCTGAAAGTATCATCCAGTTTGGGTGAAAAAATAGTTGCTGAGATTTCTGGAGATTCGTAATTTTGGGAAGCTTGGCAACCCCTTTCAAGGAGAGTGTATCTCGCCAGTCACTGCTTAGTGCTACATCAAGAGGAAACAAAACCTAGAGACAGAACTTGAAACTACATAATCGTGTCAAGTTTGAAGAAGCTAGCACAAACCGTGTTTGATTTAGAGTTCCACATACATCTATCAATATAGGAGAAAACAGAGTGAAACGCCAAAATTCAAACTGTTACTGGAAACGAACGCTTCAACATAGAAGAACGAAATTTGGGGAACCAAGTGGGCTTAGTGTACTGATCATTACCTGAAAGTATCATCCAGTTTGGGTGAAAAAATAGTTGCTGAGATTTCTGGAGATTCGTAATTTTGGGAAGCTTGGCAACCCCTTTCAAGGACAGTGTATCTCGCCAGTCACTGCTTAGGCCTACATCAAGAGGAAACAAAACCTAGAGATAGAACTTGAAACTACATTATCGTGTCAAGTTTCAAAAAGCTAGCGCAAACCGTGTTTGATTTAGAGTTCCACATACATCTATCAATATAGGAGAAAACAGAGTGAAACGCCAAAATTCAAACTGTTACTGGAAACGAACGCTTCAACATAAAAGAACGAATTTGGGGGAACCAAGTGGGCTTAGTGTACTGATCATTACCTGAAAGTATCATCCAGTTTGGGTGAAAAAATAGTTGCTGAGATTTCTGGAGATTCGTAATTTTGGGAAGCTTGGCAACCCCTTTCAAGGACAGTGTATCTCGCCAGTCACTGCTTAGGCCTACATCAAGAGGAAACAAAACCTAGAGATAGAACTTGAAACTACATTATCGTGTCAAGTTTCAAAAAGCTAGCGCAAACCGTATTTGATTTAGAGTTCCACATACATCTATCAATATAGGAGAAAACTGAGTGAAACGCCAAAATTCAAACTGTTACTGGAAACGAACGCTTCAACATAGAAGAACGAAATTTGGGGAACCAAGTGGGCTTAGTGTACTGATCATTACCTGAAAGTATCATCCAGTTTGGGTGAAAAAATAGTTGCTGAGATTTCTGGAGATTCGTAATTTTGGGAAGCTTGGCAACCCCTTTCAAGGACAGTGTATCTCGCCAGTCACTGCTTAGGCCTACATCAAGAGGAAACAAAACCTAGAGATAGAACTTGAAACTACATTATCGTGTCAAGTTTCAAAAAGCTAGCGCAAACCGTGTTTGATTTAGAGTTCCACATACATCTATCAATATAGGAGAAAACAGAGTGAAACGCCAAAATTCAAACTGTTACTGGAAACGAACGCTTCAACATAGAAGAACGAAATTTGGGGAACCAAGTGGGCTTAGTGTACTGATCATTCCCTCAAAGTATCATCCAGTTTGGGTGAAAAAATAGTTGCTGAGATTTCTGGAGATTCGTAATTTTGGGTAGCTTGGCAACCCCTTTCAAGGAGAGTGTATCTCGCCAGTCACTGCTTAGTGCTACATCAAGAGGAAACAAAACCTAGAGACAGAACTTGAAACTACATAATCGTGTCAAGTTTGAAGAAGCTAGCACAAACCGTGTTTGATTTAGAGTTCCACATACATCTATCAATATAGGAGAAAACAGAGTGAAACGCCAAAATTCAAACTGTTACTGGAAACGAACGCTTCAACATAGAAGAACGAAATTTGGGGAACCAAGTGGGCTTAGTGTACTGATCATTACCTGAAAGTATCATCCAGTTTGGGTGTAAAAATAGTTGCTGAGATTTCTGGAGATTCGTAATTTTGGGAAGCTTGGCAACCCCTTTCAAGGACAGTGTATCTCGCCAGTCACTGCTTAGGCCTACATCAAGAGGAAACAAAACCTAGAGATAGAACTTGAAACTACATTATCGTGTCAAGTTTCAAAAAGCTAGCGCAAACCGTGTTTGATTTAGAGTTCCACATACATCTATCAATATAGGAGAAAACAGAGTGAAACGCCAAAATTCAAACTGTTACTGGAAACGAACGCTTCAACATAAAAGAACGAATTTGGGGGAACCAAGTGGGCTTAGTGTACTGATCATTACCTGAAAGTATCATCCAGTTTGGGTGAAAAAATAGTTGCTGAGATTTCTGGAGATTCGTAATTTTGGGAAGCTTGGCAACCCCTTTCAAGGACAGTGTATCTCGCCAGTCACTGCTTAGGCCTACATCAAGAGGAAACAAAACCTAGAGATAGAACTTGAAACTACATTATCGTGTCAAGTTTCAAAAAGCTAGCGCAAACCGTATTTGATTTAGAGTTCCACATACATCTATCAATATAGGAGAAAACTGAGTGAAACGCCAAAATTCAAACTGTTACTGGAAACGAACGCTTCAACATAGAAGAACGAAATTTGGGGAACCAAGTGGGCTTAGTGTACTGATCATTACCTGAAAGTATCATCCAGTTTGGGTGAAAAAATAGTTGCTGAGATTTCTGGAGATTCGTAATTTTGGGAAGCTTGGCAACCCCTTTCAAGGACAGTGTATCTCGCCAGTCACTGCTTAGGCCTACATCAAGAGGAAACAAAACCTAGAGATAGAACTTGAAACTACATTATCGTGTCAAGTTTCAAAAAGCTAGCGCAAACCGTGTTTGATTTAGAGTTCCACATACATCTATCAATATAGGAGAAAACAGAGTGAAACGCCAAAATTCAAACTGTTACTGGAAACGAACGCTTCAACATAGAAGAACGAAATTTGGGGAACCAAGTGGGCTTAGTGTACTGATCATTCCCTCAAAGTATCATCCAGTTTGGGTGAAAAAATAGTTGCTGAGATTTCTGGAGATTCGTAATTTTGGGTAGCTTGGCAACCCCTTTCAAGGACAGTGTATCTCGCCAGTCACTGCTTAGGGCTACATCAAGAGGAACCAAAACCTAGAGACAGAACTTGAAACTACATAATCATGTGAAGTTTGAAGAAGCTAGCACAAACCGTGTTTGATTTAGAGTTCCACATACATCTATCAATATAGGAGAAAACAGAGTGAAACGCCAAAATTCAAACTGTTACTGGAAACGAACGCTTCAACATAGAAGAACGAAATTTGGGGAACCAAGTGGGCTTAGTGTACTGATCATTACCTGGAAGTATCATCCAGTTTGGGTGAAAAAATAGTTTCTGAGATTTCTGGAGATTCGTAATTTGGGGTAGCTTGGCAACCAATTTCAAGGACAGTGTATCTCGCCAGTCACTGCTTAGGGCTACATCAAGAGGAAACAAAACCTAGAGACAGAACTTGAAACTACATAATCGTGTCAAGTTTGAAGAAGCTACAACAAACCGTGTTTGATTTAGAGTTCCACATACATCTATCAATATAGGAGAAAACAGAGTGAAACGCCAAAATTCAAACTGTTACTGGAAACGAACGCTTCAACATAGAAGAACGAAATTTGGGGAACCAAGTGGGCTTCGTGTACTGATCATTACCTGAAAGTATCATCCAGTTTGGGTGAAAAAATAGTTGCTGAGATTTCTGGAGATTCGTAATTTTGGGAAGCTTGGCAACCCCTTTCAAGGACAGTGTATCTCGCCAGTCACTGCTTAGGCCTACATCAAGAGGAAACAAAACCTAGAGATAGAACTTGAAACTACATTATCGTGTCAAGTTTCAAAAAGCTAGCGCAAACCGTGTTTGATTTAGAGTTCCACATACATCTATCAATATAGGAGAAAACAGAGTGAAACGCCAAAATTCAAACTGTTACTGGAAACGAACGCTTCAACATAGAAGAACGAAATTGGGGGAACCAAGTGGGCTTAGTGTAATGATCATTACCTGAAAGTATCATCCAGTTTGGGTGAAAAAATAGTTGCTGAGATTTCTGGAGATTCGTAATTTTGGGTAGCTTGGCAACCCCTTTCAAGGAGAGTGTATCTCGCCAGTCACTGCTTAGTGCTACATCAAGAGGAAACAAAACCTAGAGACAGAACTTGAAACTACATAATCGTGTCAAGTTTGAAGAAGCTAGCACAAACCGTGTTTGATTTAGAGTTCCACATACATCTATCAATATAGGAGAAAACAGAGTGAAACGCCAAAATTCAAACTGTTACTGGAAACGAACGCTTCAACATAGAAGAACGAAATTTGGGGAACCAAGTGGGCTTAGTGTACTGATCATTACCTGAAAGTATCATCCAGTTTGGGTGAAAAAATAGTTGCTGAGATTTCTGGAGATTCGTAATTTTGGGAAGCTTGGCAACCCCTTTCAAGGACAGTGTATCTCGCCAGTCACTGCTTAGGCCTACATCAAGAGGAAACAAAACCTAGAGATAGAACTTGAAACTACATTATCGTGTCAAGTTTCAAAAAGCTAGCGCAAACCGTGTTTGATTTAGAGTTCCACATACATCTATCAATATAGGAGAAAACAGAGTGAAACGCCAAAATTCAAACTGTTACTGGAAACGAACGCTTCAACATAAAAGAACGAATTTGGGGGAACCAAGTGGGCTTAGTGTACTGATCATTACCTGAAAGTATCATCCAGTTTGGGTGAAAAAATAGTTGCTGAGATTTCTGGAGATTCGTAATTTTGGGAAGCTTGGCAACCCCTTTCAAGGACAGTGTATCTCGCCAGTCACTGCTTAGGCCTACATCAAGAGGAAACAAAACCTAGAGATAGAACTTGAAACTACATTATCGTGTCAAGTTTCAAAAAGCTAGCGCAAACCGTATTTGATTTAGAGTTCCACATACATCTATCAATATAGGAGAAAACAGAGTGAAACGCCAAAATTCAAACTGTTACTGGAAACGAACGCTTCAACATAGAAGAACGAAATTTGGGGAACCAAGTGGGCTTAGTGTACTGATCATTACCTGAAAGTATCATCCAGTTTGGGTGAAAAAATAGTTGCTGAGATTTCCGGAGATTCGTAATTTTGGGAAGCTTGGCAACCCCTTTCAAGGACAGTGTATCTCGCCAGTCACTGCTTAGGGCTACATCAAGAGGAAACAAAACCTAGAGACAGAACTTGAAACTACATTATCGTGTCAAGTTTCAAGAAGCTAGCACAAACCGTGTTTGATTTAGAGTTCCACATACATCTATCAATATAGGAGAAAACAGAGTGAAACGCCAAAATTCAAACTGTTACTGGAAACGAACGCTTCAACATAGAAGAACGAAATTTGGGGAACCAAGTGGGCTTCGTGTACTGATCATTACCTGAAAGTATCATCCAGTTTGGGTGAAAAAATAGTTGCTGAGATTTCTGGAGATTCGTAATTTTGGGTAGCTTGGCAACCCCTTTAAAGGACAGTGTATCTCGCCAGTCACTGCTTAGGGCTACATCAAGAGGAAACAAAACCTAGAGACAGAACTTGAAACTACATAATCGTGTGAAGTTTGAAGAAGCTAGCACAAACCGTGTTTGATTTAGAGTTCCACATACATCTATCAATATAGGAGAAAACAGAGTGAAACGCCAAAATTCAAACTGTTACTGGAAACGAACGCTTCAACATAGAAGAACGAAATTTGGGGAACCAAGTGGGCTTCGTGTACTGATCATTACCTGAAAGTATCATCCAGTTTGGGTGAAAAAATAGTTGCTGAGATTTCTGGAGATTTGTAATTTTGGGAAGCTTGGCAACCCCTTTCAAGGACAGTGTATCTCGCCAGTCACTGCTTAGGCCTACATCAAGAGGAAACAAAACCTAGAGATAGAACTTGAAACTACATTATCGTGTCAAGTTTCAAAAAGCTAGCGCAAACCGTGTTTGATTTAGAGTTCCACATACATCTATCAATATAGGAGAAAACAGAGTGAAACGCCAAAATTCAAACTGTTACTGGAAACGAACGCTTCAACATAGAAGAACGAAATTGGGGGAACCAAGTGGGCTTAGTGTACTGATCATTACCTGAAAGTATCATCCAGTTTGGGTGAAAAAATAGTTGCTGAGATTTCTGGAGATTCGTAATTTTGGGTAGCTTGGCAACCCCTTTCAAGGAGAGTGTATCTCGCCAGTCACTGCTTAGTGCTACATCAAGAGGAAACAAAACCTAGAGACAGAACTTGAAACTACATAATCGTGTCAAGTTTGAAGAAGCTAGCACAAACCGTGTTTGATTTAGAGTTCCACATACATCTATCAATATAGGAGAAAACAGAGTGAAACGCCAAAATTCAAACTGTTACTGGAAACGAACGCTTCAACATAGAAGAACGAAATTGGGGGAACCAAGTGGGCTTAGTGTACTGATCATTACCTGAAAGTATCATCCAGTTTGGGTGAAAAAATAGTTGCTGAGATTTCTGGAGATTCGTAATTTTGGGAAGCTTGGCAACCCCTTTCAAGGACAGTGTATCTCGCCAGTCACTGCTTAGGGCTACATCAAGAGGAAACAAAACCTAGAGACAGAACTTGAAACTACATTATCGTGTCAAGTTTCAAGAAGCTAGCACAAACCGTGTTTGATTTAGAGTTCCACATACATCTATCAATATAGGAGAAAACAGAGTGAAACGCCAAAATTCAAACTGTTACTGGAAACGAACGCTTCAACATAGAAGAACGAAATTTGGGGAACCAAGTGGGCTTAGTGTACTGATCATTCCCTGAAAGTATCATCCAGTTTGGGTGAAAAAATAGTTGCTGAGATTTCTGGAGATTCGTAATTTTGGGTAGCTTGGCAACCCCTTTCAAGGACAGTGTATCTCGCCAGTCACTGCTTAGGGCTACATCAAGAGGAAACAAAACCTAGAGACAGAACTTGAAACTACATAATCGTGTCAAGTTTGAAGAAGCTAGCACAAACCGTGTTTGATTTAGAGTTCCACATACATCTATCAATATAGGAGAAAACAGAGTGAAACGCCAAAATTCAAACTGTTACTGGAAACGAACGCTTCAACATAGAAGAACGAAATTTGGGGAACCAAGTGGGCTTAGTGTACTGATCATTACCTGGAAGTATCATCCAGTTTGGGTGAAAAAATAGTTTCTGAGATTTCTGGAGATTCGTAATTTGGGGTAGCTTGGCAACCAATTTCAAGGACAGTGTATCTCGCCAGTCACTGCTTAGGGCTACATCAAGAGGAAACAAAACCTAGAGACAGAACTTGAAACTACATAATCGTGTCAAGTTTGAAGAAGCTACAACAAACCGTGTTTGATTTAGAGTTCCACATACATCTATCAATATAGGAGAAAACAGAGTGAAACGCCAAAATTCAAACTGTTACTGGAAACGAACGCTTCAACATAGAAGAACGAAATTTGGGGAACCAAGTGGGCTTCGTGTACTGATCATTACCTGAAAGTATCATCCAGTTTGGGTGAAAAAATAGTTGCTGAGATTTCTGGAGATTCGTAATTTTGGGAAGCTTGGCAACCCCTTTCAAGGACAGTGTATCTCGCCAGTCACTGCTTAGGCCTACATCAAGAGGAAACAAAACCTAGAGATAGAACTTGAAACTACATTATCGTGTCAAGTTTCAAAAAGCTAGCGCAAACCGTGTTTGATTTAGAGTTCCACATACATCTATCAATATAGGAGAAAACAGAGTGAAACGCCAAAATTCAAACTGTTACTGGAAACGAACGCTTCAACATAGAAGAACGAAATTGGGGGAACCAAGTGGGCTTAGTGTAATGATCATTACCTGAAAGTATCATCCAGTTTGGGTGAAAAAATAGTTGCTGAGATTTCTGGAGATTCGTAATTTTGGGTAGCTTGGCAACCCCTTTCAAGGAGAGTGTATCTCGCCAGTCACTGCTTAGTGCTACATCAAGAGGAAACAAAACCTAGAGACAGAACTTGAAACTACATAATCGTGTCAAGTTTGAAGAAGCTAGCACAAACCGTGTTTGATTTAGAGTTCCACATACATCTATCAATATAGGAGAAAACAGAGTGAAACGCCAAAATTCAAACTGTTACTGGAAACGAACGCTTCAACATAGAAGAACGAAATTTGGGGAACCAAGTGGGCTTAGTGTACTGATCATTACCTGAAAGTATCATCCAGTTTGGGTGAAAAAATAGTTGCTGAGATTTCTGGAGATTCGTAATTTTGGGAAGCTTGGCAACCCCTTTCAAGGACAGTGTATCTCGCCAGTCACTGCTTAGGCCTACATCAAGAGGAAACAAAACCTAGAGATAGAACTTGAAACTACATTATCGTGTCAAGTTTCAAGAAGCTAGCACAAACCGTGTTTGATTTAGAGTTCCACATACATCTATCAATATAGGAGAAAACAGAGTGAAACGCCAAAATTCAAACTGTTACTGGAAACGAACGCTTCAACATAGAAGAACGAAATTTGGGGAACCAAGTGGGCTTAGTGTACTGATCATTCCCTGAAAGTATCATCCAGTTTGGGTGAAAAAATAGTTGCTGAGATTTCTGGAGATTCGTAATTTTGGGAAGCTTGGCAACCCCTTTCAAGGACAGTGTATCTCGCCAGTCACTGCTTAGGCCTACATCAAGAGGAAACAAAACCTAGAGATAGAACTTGAAACTACATTATCGTGTCAAGTTTGAAAAAGCTAGCGCAAACCGTGTTTGATTTAGAGTTCCTCATACATCTATCAATATAGGAGAAAACAGAGTGAAACGCCAAAATTCAAACTGTTACTGGAAACGAACGCTTCAACATAGAAGAACGAAATTGGGGGAACCAAGTGGGCTTAGTGTACTGATCATTACCTGAAAGTATCATCCAGTTTGGGTGAAAAAATAGTTGCTGAGATTTCTGGAGATTCGTAATTTTGGGTAGCTTGGCAACCCCTTTAAAGGACAGTGTATCTCGCCAGTCACTGCTTAGGGCTACATCAAGAGGAAACAAAACCTAGAGACAGAACTTGAAAGTACATAATAGTGTGAAGTTTGAAGAAGCTAGCACAAACCGTGTTTGATTTAGAGTTCCACATACATCTATCAATATAGGAGAAAACAGAGTGAAACGCCAAAATTCAAACTGTTACTGGAAACGAACGCTTCAACATAGAAGAACGAAATTTGGGGAACCAAGTGGGCTTCGTGTACTGATCATTACCTGAAAGTATCATCCAGTTTGGGTGAAAAAATAGTTGCTGAGATTTCTGGAGATTCGTAATTTTGGGAAGCTTGGCAACCCCTTTCAAGGACAGTGTATCTCGCCAGTCACTGCTTAGGGCTACATCAAGAGGAAACAAAACCTAGAGACAGAACTTGAAACTACATTATCGTGTCAAGTTTCAAGAAGCTAGCACAAACCGTGTTTGATTTAGAGTTCCACATACATCTATCAATATAGGAGAAAACAGAGTGAAACGCCAAAATTCAAACTGTTACTGGAAACGAACGCTTCAACATAGAAGAACGAAATTTGGGGAACCAAGTGGGCTTAGTGTACTGATCATTCCCTGAAAGTATCATCCAGTTTGGGTGAAAAAATAGTTGCTGAGATTTCTGGAGATTCGTAATTTTGGGAAGCTTGGCAACCCCTTTCAAGGACAGTGTATCTCGCCAGTCACTGCTTAGGCCTACATCAAGAGGAAACAAAACCTAGAGATAGAACTTGAAACTACATTATCGTGTCAAGTTTGAAAAAGCTAGCGCAAACCGTGTTTGATTTAGAGTTCCACATACATCTATCAATATAGGAGAAAACAGAGTGAAACGCCAAAATTCAAACTGTTACTGGAAACGAACGCTTCAACATAGAAGAACGAAATTGGGGGAACCAAGTGGGCTTAGTGTACTGATCATTACCTGAAAGTATCATCCAGTTTGGGTGAAAAAATAGTTGCTGAGATTTCTGGAGATTCGTAATTTTGGGTAGCTTGGCAACCCCTTTAAAGGACAGTGTATCTCGCCAGTCACTGCTTAGGGCTACATCAAGAGGAAACAAAACCTAGAGACAGAACTTGAAAGTACATAATCGTGTGAAGTTTGAAGAAGCTAGCACAAACCGTGTTTGATTTAGAGTTCCACATACATCTATCAATATAGGAGAAAACAGAGTGAAACGCCAAAATTCAAACTGTTACTGGAAACGAACGCTTCAACATAGAAGAACGAAATTTGGGGAACCAAGTGGGCTTCGTGTACTGATCATTACCTGAAAGTATCATCCAGTTTGGGTGAAAAAATAGTTGCTGAGATTTCTGGAGATTCGTAATTTTGGGAAGCTTGGCAACCCCTTTCAAGGACAGTGTATCTCGCCAGTCACTGCTTAGGCCTACATCAAGAGGAAACAAAACCTAGAGATAGAACTTGAAACTACATTATCGTGTCAAGTTTCAAAAAGCTAGCGCAAACCGTGTTTGATTTAGAGTTCCACATACATCTATCAATATAGGAGAAAACAGAGTGAAACGCCAAAATTCAAACTGTTACTGGAAACGAACGCTTCAACATAGAAGAACGAAATTGGGGGAACCAAGTGGGCTTAGTGTACTGATCATTACCTGAAAGTATCATCCAGTTTGGGTGAAAAAATAGTTGCTGAGATTTCTGGAGATTCGTAATTTTGGGTAGCTTGGCAACCCCTTTCAAGGAGAGTGTATCTCGCCAGTCACTGCTTAGTGCTACATCAAGAGGAAACAAAACCTAGAGACAGAACTTGAAACTACATAATCGTGTCAAGTTTGAAGAAGCTAGCACAAACCGTGTTTGATTTAGAGTTCCACATACATCTATCAATATAGGAGAAAACAGAGTGAAACGCCAAAATTCAAACTGTTACTGGAAACGAACGCTTCAACATAGAAGAACGAAATTTGGGGAACCAAGTGGGCTTAGTGTACTGATCATTCCCTGAAAGTATCATCCAGTTTGGGTGAAAAAATAGTTGCTGAGATTTCTGGAGATTCGTAATTTTGGGTAGCTTGGCAACCCCTTTCAAGGACAGTGTATCTCGCCAGTCACTGCTTAGGGCTACATCAAGAGGAAACAAAACCTAGAGACAGAACTTGAAACTACATAATCGTGTCAAGTTTGAAGAAGCTAGCACAAACCGTGTTTGATTTAGAGTTCCACATACATCTATCAATATAGGAGAAAACAGAGTGAAACGCCAAAATTCAAACTGTTACTGGAAACGAACGCTTCAACATAGAAGAACGAAATTTGGGGAACCAAGTGGGCTTAGTGTACTGATCATTACCTGGAAGTATCATCCAGTTTGGGTGCAAAAATAGTTGCTGAGATTTCTGGAGATTCGTAATTTTGGGAAGCTTGGCAACCCCTTTCAAGGACAGTGTATCTCGCCAGTCACTGCTTAGGGCTACATCAAGAGGAAACAAAACCTAGAGACAGAACTTGAAACTACATTATCGTGTCAAGTTTCAAGAAGCTAGCACAAACCGTGTTTGATTTAGAGTTCCACATACATCTATCAATATAGGAGAAAACAGAGTGAAACGCCAAAATTCAAACTGTTACTGGAAACGAACGCTTCAACATAGAAGAACGAAATTTGGGGAACCAAGTGGGCTTAGTGTACTGATCATTCCCTCAAAGTATCATCCAGTTTGGGTGAAAAAATAGTTGCTGAGATTTCTGGAGATTCGTAATTTTGGGTAGCTTGGCAACCCCTTTCAAGGACAGTGTATCTCGCCAGTCACTGCTTAGGGCTACATCAAGAGGAACCAAAACCTAGAGACAGAACTTGAAACTACATAATCGTGTGAAGTTTGAAGAAGCTAGCACAAACCGTGTTTGATTTAGAGTTCCACATACATCTATCAATATAGGAGAAAACAGAGTGAAACGCCAAAATTCAAACTGTTACTGGAAACGAACGCTTCAACATAGAAGAACGAAATTTGGGGAACCAAGTGGGCTTAGTGTACTGATCATTACCTGGAAGTATCATCCAGTTTGGGTGAAAAAATAGTTTCTGAGATTTCTGGAGATTCGTAATTTGGGGTAGCTTGGCAACCAATTTCAAGGACAGTGTATCTCGCCAGTCACTGCTTAGGGCTACATCAAGAGGAAACAAAACCTAGAGACAGAACTTGAAACTACATAATCGTGTCAAGTTTGAAGAAGCTACAACAAACCGTGTTTGATTTAGAGTTCCACATACATCTATCAATATAGGAGAAAACAGAGTGAAACGCCAAAATTCAAACTGTTACTGGAAACGAACGCTTCAACATAGAAGAACGAAATTTGGGGAACCAAGTGGGCTTCGTGTACTGATCATTACCTGAAAGTATCATCCAGTTTGGGTGAAAAAATAGTTGCTGAGATTTCTGGAGATTCGTAATTTTGGGAAGCTTGGCAACCCCTTTCAAGGACAGTGTATCTCGCCAGTCACTGCTTAGGCCTACATCAAGAGGAAACAAAACCTAGAGATAGAACTTGAAACTACATTATCGTGTCAAGTTTCAAAAAGCTAGCGCAAACCGTGTTTGATTTAGAGTTCCACATACATCTATCAATATAGGAGAAAACAGAGTGAAACGCCAAAATTCAAACTGTTACTGGAAACGAACGCTTCAACATAGAAGAACGAAATTTGGGGAACCAAGTGGGCTTAGTGTACTGATCATTCATCCAGTTTGGGTGAAAAAATAGTTGCTGAGATTTCTGGAGATTCGTAATTTTGGGTAGCTTGGCAACCCCTTTCAAGGAGAGTGTATCTCGCCAGTCACTGCTTAGTGCTACATCAAGAGGAAACAAAACCTAGAGACAGAACTTGAAACTACATAATCGTGTCAAGTTTGAAGAAGCTAGCACAAACCGTGTTTGATTTAGAGTTCCACATACATCTATCAATATAGGAGAAAACAGAGTGAAACGCCAAAATTCAAACTGTTACTGGAAACGAACGCTTCAACATAGAAGAACGAAATTTGGGGAACCAAGTGGGCTTAGTGTACTGATCATTACCTGAAAGTATCATCCAGTTTGGGTGAAAAAATAGTTGCTGAGATTTCTGGAGATTCGTAATTTTGGGAAGCTTGGCAACCCCTTTCAAGGACAGTGTATCTCGCCAGTCACTGCTTAGGCCTACATCAAGAGGAAACAAAACCTAGAGATAGAACTTGAAACTACATTATCGTGTCAAGTTTCAAGAAGCTAGCGCAAACCGTGTTTGATTTAGAGTTCCACATACATCTATCAATATAGGAGAAAACAGAGTGAAACGCCAAAATTCAAACTGTTACTGGAAACGAACGCTTCAACATAAAAGAACGAATTTGGGGGAACCAAGTGGGCTTAGTGTACTGATCATTACCTGAAAGTATCATCCAGTTTGGGTGAAAAAATAGTTGCTGAGATTTCTGGAGATTCGTAATTTTGGGAAGCTTGCCAACCCCTTTCAAGGACAGTGTATCTCGCCAGTCACTGCTTAGGCCTACATCAAGAGGAAACAAAACCTAGAGATAGAACTTGAAACTACATTATCGTGTCAAGTTTCAAAAAGCTAGCGCAAACCGTATTTGATTTAGAGTTCCACATACATCTATCAATATAGGAGAAAACTGAGTGAAACGCCAAAATTCAAACTGTTACTGGAAACGAACGCTTCAACATAGAAGAACGAAATTTGGGGAACCAAGTGGGCTTAGTGTACTGATCATTACCTGAAAGTATCATCCAGTTTGGGTGAAAAAATAGTTGCTGAGATTTCCGGAGATTCGTAATTTTGGGAAGCTTGGCAACCCCTTTCAAGGACAGTGTATCTCGCCAGTCACTGCTTAGGGCTACATCAAGAGGAAACAAAACCTAGAGACAGAACTTGAAACTACATTATCGTGTCAAGTTTCAAGAAGCTAGCACAAACCGTGTTTGATTTAGAGTTCCACATACATCTATCAATATAGGAGAAAACAGAGTGAAACGCCAAAATTCAAACTGTTACTGGAAACGAACGCTTCAACATAGAAGAACGAAATTTGGGGAACCAAGTGGGCTTAGTGTACTGATCATTCCCTGAAAGTATCATCCAGTTTGGGTGAAAAAATAGTTGCTGAGATTTCTGGAGATTCGTAATTTTGGGTAGCTTGGCAACCCCTTTCAAGGACAGTGTATCTCGCCAGTCACTGCTTAGGGCTACATCAAGAGGAAACAAAACCTAGAGACAGAACTTGAAACTACATAATCGTGTCAAGTTTGAAGAAGCTAGCACAAACCGTGTTTGATTTAGAGTTCCACATACATCTATCAATATAGGAGAAAACAGAGTGAAACGCCAAAATTCAAACTGTTACTGGAAACGAACGCTTCAACATAGAAGAACGAAATTTGGGGAACCAAGTGGGCTTAGTGTACTGATCATTACCTGGAAGTATCATCCAGTTTGGGTGCAAAAATAGTTGCTGAGATTTCTGGAGATTCGTAATTTTGGGAAGCTTGGCAACCCCTTTCAAGGACAGTGTATCTCGCCAGTCACTGCTTAGGGCTACATCAAGAGGAAACAAAACCTAGAGACAGAACTTGAAACTACATTATCGTGTCAAGTTTCAAGAAGCTAGCACAAACCGTGTTTGATTTAGAGTTCCACATACATCTATCAATATAGGAGAAAACAGAGTGAAACGCCAAAATTCAAACTGTTACTGGAAACGAACGCTTCAACATAGAAGAACGAAATTTGGGGAACCAAGTGGGCTTAGTGTACTGATCATTCCCTGAAAGTATCATCCAGTTTGGGTGCAAAAATAGTTGCTGAGATTTCTGGAGATTCGTAATTTTGGGTAGCTTGGCAACCCCTTTCAAGGACAGTGTATCTCGCCAGTCACTGCTTAGGGCTACATCAAGAGGAACCAAAACCTAGAGACAGAACTTGAAACTACATAATCGTGTGAAGTTTGAAGAAGCTAGCACAAACCGTGTTTGATTTAGAGTTCCACATACATCTATCAATATAGGAGAAAACAGAGTGAAACGCCAAAATTCAAACTGTTACTGGAAACGAACGCTTCAACATAGAAGAACGAAATTTGGGGAACCAAGTGGGCTTAGTGTACTGATCATTACCTGGAAGTATCATCCAGTTTGGGTGAAAAAATAGTTTCTGAGATTTCTGGAGATTCGTAATTTGGGGTAGCTTGGCAACCAATTTCAAGGACAGTGTATCTCGCCAGTCACTGCTTAGGGCTACATCAAGAGGAAACAAAACCTAGAGACAGAACTTGAAACTACATAATCGTGTCAAGTTTGAAGAAGCTACAACAAACCGTGTTTGATTTAGAGTTCCACATACATCTATCAATATAGGAGAAAACAGAGTGAAACGCCAAAATTCAAACTGTTACTGGAAACGAACGCTTCAACATAGAAGAACGAAATTTGGGGAACCAAGTGGGCTTCGTGTACTGATCATTACCTGAAAGTATCATCCAGTTTGGGTGAAAAAATAGTTGCTGAGATTTCTGGAGATTCGTAATTTTGGGAAGCTTGGCAACCCCTTTCAAGGACAGTGTATCTCGCCAGTCACTGCTTAGGCCTACATCAAGAGGAAACAAAACCTAGAGATAGAACTTGAAACTACATTATCGTGTCAAGTTTCAAAAAGCTAGCGCAAACCGTGTTTGATTTAGAGTTCCACATACATCTATCAATATAGGAGAAAACAGAGTGAAACGCCAAAATTCAAACTGTTACTGGAAACGAACGCTTCAACATAGAAGAACGAAATTTGGGGAACCAAGTGGGCTTAGTGTACTGATCATTCCCTGAAAGTATCATCCAGTTTGGGTGAAAAAATAGTTGCTGAGATTTCTGGAGATTCGTAATTTTGGGTAGCTTGGCAACCCCTTTCAAGGAGAGTGTATCTCGCCAGTCACTGCTTAGTGCTACATCAAGAGGAAACAAAACCTAGAGACAGAACTTGAAACTACATAATCGTGTCAAGTTTGAAGAAGCTAGCACAAACCGTGTTTGATTTAGAGTTCCACATACATCTATCAATATAGGAGAAAACAGAGTGAAACGCCAAAATTCAAACTGTTACTGGAAACGAACGCTTCAACATAGAAGAACGAAATTTGGGGAACCAAGTGGGCTTAGTGTACTGATCATTACCTGAAAGTATCATCCAGTTTGGGTGAAAAAATAGTTGCTGAGATTTCTGGAGATTCGTAATTTTGGGAAGCTTGGCAACCCCTTTCAAGGACAGTGTATCTCGCCAGTCACTGCTTAGGCCTACATCAAGAGGAAACAAAACCTAGAGATAGAACTTGAAACTACATTATCGTGTCAAGTTTCAAGAAGCTAGCGCAAACCGTGTTTGATTTAGAGTTCCACATACATCTATCAATATAGGAGAAAACAGAGTGAAACGCCAAAATTCAAACTGTTACTGGAAACGAACGCTTCAACATAAAAGAACGAATTTGGGGGAACCAAGTGGGCTTAGTGTACTGATCATTACCTGAAAGTATCATCCAGTTTGGGTGAAAAAATAGTTGCTGAGATTTCTGGAGATTCGTAATTTTGGGAAGCTTGGCAACCCCTTTCAAGGACAGTGTATCTCGCCAGTCACTGCTTAGGCCTACATCAAGAGGAAACAAAACCTAGAGATAGAACTTGAAACTACATTATCGTGTCAAGTTTCAAAAAGCTAGCGCAAACCGTATTTGATTTAGAGTTCCACATACATCTATCAATATAGGAGAAAACTGAGTGAAACGCCAAAATTCAAACTGTTACTGGAAACGAACGCTTCAACATAGAAGAACGAAATTTGGGGAACCAAGTGGGCTTAGTGTACTGATCATTACCTGAAAGTATCATCCAGTTTGGGTGAAAAAATAGTTGCTGAGATTTCCGGAGATTCGTAATTTTGGGAAGCTTGGCAACCCCTTTCAAGGACAGTGTATCTCGCCAGTCACTGCTTAGGGCTACATCAAGAGGAAACAAAACCTAGAGACAGAACTTGAAACTACATTATCGTGTCAAGTTTCAAGAAGCTAGCACAAACCGTGTTTGATTTAGAGTTCCACATACATCTATCAATATAGGAGAAAACAGAGTGAAACGCCAAAATTCAAACTGTTACTGGAAACGAACGCTTCAACATAGAAGAACGAAATTTGGGGAACCAAGTGGGCTTAGTGTACTGATCATTCCCTGAAAGTATCATCCAGTTTGGGTGAAAAAATAGTTGCTGAGATTTCTGGAGATTCGTAATTTTGGGTAGCTTGGCAACCCCTTTCAAGGACAGTGTATCTCGCCAGTCACTGCTTAGGGCTACATCAAGAGGAAACAAAACCTAGAGACAGAACTTGAAACTACATAATCGTGTCAAGTTTGAAGAAGCTAGCACAAACCGTGTTTGATTTAGAGTTCCACATACATCTATCAATATAGGAGAAAACAGAGTGAAACGCCAAAATTCAAACTGTTACTGGAAACGAACGCTTCAACATAGAAGAACGAAATTTGGGGAACCAAGTGGGCTTAGTGTACTGATCATTACCTGGAAGTATCATCCAGTTTGGGTGCAAAAATAGTTGCTGAGATTTCTGGAGATTCGTAATTTTGGGAAGCTTGGCAACCCCTTTCAAGGACAGTGTATCTCGCCAGTCACTGCTTAGGGCTACATCAAGAGGAAACAAAACCTAGAGACAGAACTTGAAACTACATTATCGTGTCAAGTTTCAAGAAGCTAGCACAAACCGTGTTTGATTTAGAGTTCCACATACATCTATCAATATAGGAGAAAACAGAGTGAAACGCCAAAATTCAAACTGTTACTGGAAACGAACGCTTCAACATAGAAGAACGAAATTTGGGGAACCAAGTGGGCTTAGTGTACTGATCATTCCCTCAAAGTATCATCCAGTTTGGGTGAAAAAATAGTTGCTGAGATTTCTGGAGATTCGTAATTTTGGGTAGCTTGGCAACCCCTTTCAAGGACAGTGTATCTCGCCAGTCACTGCTTAGGGCTACATCAAGAGGAAACAAAACCTAGAGACAGAACTTGAAACTACATAATCGTGTCAAGTTTGAAGAAGCTAGCACAAACCGTGTTTGATTTAGAGTTCCACATACATCTATCAATATAGGAGAAAACAGAGTGAAACGCCAAAATTCAAACTGTTACTGGAAACGAACGCTTCAACATAGAAGAACGAAATTTGGGGAACCAAGTGGGCTTAGTGTACTGATCATTACCTGGAAGTATCATCCAGTTTGGGTGAAAAAATAGTTTCTGAGATTTCTGGAGATTCGTAATTTGGGGTAGCTTGGCAACCAATTTCAAGGACAGTGTATCTCGCCAGTCACTGCTTAGGGCTACATCAAGAGGAAACAAAACCTAGAGACAGAACTTGAAACTACATAATCGTGTCAAGTTTGAAGAAGCTACAACAAACCGTGTTTGATTTAGAGTTCCACATACATCTATCAATATAGGAGAAAACAGAGTGAAACGCCAAAATTCAAACTGTTACTGGAAACGAACGCTTCAACATAGAAGAACGAAATTTGGGGAACCAAGTGGGCTTCGTGTACTGATCATTACCTGAAAGTATCATCCAGTTTGGGTGAAAAAATAGTTGCTGAGATTTCTGGAGATTCGTAATTTTGGGAAGCTTGGCAACCCCTTTCAAGGACAGTGTATCTCGCCAGTCACTGCTTAGGCCTACATCAAGAGGAAACAAAACCTAGAGATAGAACTTGAAACTACATTATCGTGTCAAGTTTCAAAAAGCTAGCGCAAACCGTGTTTGATTTAGAGTTCCACATACATCTATCAATATAGGAGAAAACAGAGTGAAACGCCAAAATTCAAACTGTTACTGGAAACGAACGCTTCAACATAGAAGAACGAAATTGGGGGAACCAAGTGGGCTTAGTGTAATGATCATTACCTGAAAGTATCATCCAGTTTGGGTGAAAAAATAGTTGCTGAGATTTCTGGAGATTCGTAATTTTGGGTAGCTTGGCAACCCCTTTCAAGGAGAGTGTATCTCGCCAGTCACTGCTTAGTGCTACATCAAGAGGAAACAAAACCTAGAGACAGAACTTGAAACTACATAATCGTGTCAAGTTTGAAGAAGCTAGCACAAACCGTGTTTGATTTAGAGTTCCACATACATCTATCAATATAGGAGAAAACAGAGTGAAACGCCAAAATTCAAACTGTTACTGGAAACGAACGCTTCAACATAGAAGAACGAAATTTGGGGAACCAAGTGGGCTTAGTGTACTGATCATTACCTGAAAGTATCATCCAGTTTGGGTGAAAAAATAGTTGCTGAGATTTCTGGAGATTCGTAATTTTGGGAAGCTTGGCAACCCCTTTCAAGGACAGTGTATCTCGCCAGTCACTGCTTAGGCCTACATCAAGAGGAAACAAAACCTAGAGATAGAACTTGAAACTACATTATCGTGTCAAGTTTCAAGAAGCTAGCACAAACCGTGTTTGATTTAGAGTTCCACATACATCTATCAATATAGGAGAAAACAGAGTGAAACGCCAAAATTCAAACTGTTACTGGAAACGAACGCTTCAACATAGAAGAACGAAATTTGGGGAACCAAGTGGGCTTAGTGTACTGATCATTCCCTGAAAGTATCATCCAGTTTGGGTGAAAAAATAGTTGCTGAGATTTCTGGAGATTCGTAATTTTGGGAAGCTTGGCAACCCCTTTCAAGGACAGTGTATCTCGCCAGTCACTGCTTAGGCCTACATCAAGAGGAAACAAAACCTAGAGATAGAACTTGAAACTACATTATCGTGTCAAGTTTGAAAAAGCTAGCGCAAACCGTGTTTGATTTAGAGTTCCACATACATCTATCAATATAGGAGAAAACAGAGTGAAACGCCAAAATTCAAACTGTTACTGGAAACGAACGCTTCAACATAGAAGAACGAAATTGGGGGAACCAAGTGGGCTTAGTGTACTGATCATTACCTGAAAGTATCATCCAGTTTGGGTGAAAAAATAGTTGCTGAGATTTCTGGAGATTCGTAATTTTGGGTAGCTTGGCAACCCCTTTAAAGGACAGTGTATCTCGCCAGTCACTGCTTAGGGCTACATCAAGAGGAAACAAAACCTAGAGACAGAACTTGAAAGTACATAATCGTGTGAAGTTTGAAGAAGCTAGCACAAACCGTGTTTGATTTAGAGTTCCACATACATCTATCAATATAGGAGAAAACAGAGTGAAACGCCAAAATTCAAACTGTTACTGGAAACGAACGCTTCAACATAGAAGAACGAAATTTGGGGAACCAAGTGGGCTTCGTGTACTGATCATTACCTGAAAGTATCATCCAGTTTGGGTGAAAAAATAGTTGCTGAGATTTCTGGAGATTCGTAATTTTGGGAAGCTTGGCAACCCCTTTCAAGGACAGTGTATCTCGCCAGTCACTGCTTAGGGCTACATCAAGAGGAAACAAAACCTAGAGACAGAACTTGAAACTACATTATCGTGTCAAGTTTCAAGAAGCTAGCACAAACCGTGTTTGATTTAGAGTTCCACATACATCTATCAATATAGGAGAAAACAGAGTGAAACGCCAAAATTCAAACTGTTACTGGAAACGAACGCTTCAACATAGAAGAACGAAATTTGGGGAACCAAGTGGGCTTAGTGTACTGATCATTCCCTGAAAGTATCATCCAGTTTGGGTGAAAAAATAGTTGCTGAGATTTCTGGAGATTCGTAATTTTGGGAAGCTTGGCAACCCCTTTCAAGGACAGTGTATCTCGCCAGTCACTGCTTAGGCCTACATCAAGAGGAAACAAAACCTAGAGATAGAACTTGAAACTACATTATCGTGTCAAGTTTGAAAAAGCTAGCGCAAACCGTGTTTGATTTAGAGTTCCACATACATCTATCAATATAGGAGAAAACAGAGTGAAACGCCAAAATTCAAACTGTTACTGGAAACGAACGCTTCAACATAGAAGAACGAAATTGGGGGAACCAAGTGGGCTTAGTGTACTGATCATTACCTGAAAGTATCATCCAGTTTGGGTGAAAAAATAGTTGCTGAGATTTCTGGAGATTCGTAATTTTGGGTAGCTTGGCAACCCCTTTAAAGGACAGTGTATCTCGCCAGTCACTGCTTAGGGCTACATCAAGAGGAAACAAAACCTAGAGACAGAACTTGAAAGTACATAATCGTGTGAAGTTTGAAGAAGCTAGCACAAACCGTGTTTGATTTAGAGTTCCACATACATCTATCAATATAGGAGAAAACAGAGTGAAACGCCAAAATTCAAACTGTTACTGGAAACGAACGCTTCAACATAGAAGAACGAAATTTGGGGAACCAAGTGGGCTTCGTGTACTGATCATTACCTGAAAGTATCATCCAGTTTGGGTGAAAAAATAGTTGCTGAGATTTCTGGAGATTCGTAATTTTGGGAAGCTTGGCAACCCCTTTCAAGGACAGTGTATCTCGCCAGTCACTGCTTAGGCCTACATCAAGAGGAAACAAAACCTAGAGATAGAACTTGAAACTACATTATCGTGTCAAGTTTCAAAAAGCTAGCGCAAACCGTGTTTGATTTAGAGTTCCACATACATCTATCAATATAGGAGAAAACAGAGTGAAACGCCAAAATTCAAACTGTTACTGGAAACGAACGCTTCAACATAGAAGAACGAAATTGGGGGAACCAAGTGGGCTTAGTGTACTGATCATTACCTGAAAGTATCATCCAGTTTGGGTGAAAAAATAGTTGCTGAGATTTCTGGAGATTCGTAATTTTGGGTAGCTTGGCAACCCCTTTCAAGGAGAGTGTATCTCGCCAGTCACTGCTTAGTGCTACATCAAGAGGAAACAAAACCTAGAGACAGAACTTGAAACTACATAATCGTGTCAAGTTTGAAGAAGCTAGCACAAACCGTGTTTGATTTAGAGTTCCACATACATCTATCAATATAGGAGAAAACAGAGTGAAACGCCAAAATTCAAACTGTTACTGGAAACGAACGCTTCAACATAGAAGAACGAAATTTGGGGAACCAAGTGGGCTTAGTGTACTGATCATTCCCTGAAAGTATCATCCAGTTTGGGTGAAAAAATAGTTGCTGAGATTTCTGGAGATTCGTAATTTTGGGTAGCTTGGCAACCCCTTTCAAGGACAGTGTATCTCGCCAGTCACTGCTTAGGGCTACATCAAGAGGAAACAAAACCTAGAGACAGAACTTGAAACTACATAATCGTGTCAAGTTTGAAGAAGCTAGCACAAACCGTGTTTGATTTAGAGTTCCACATACATCTATCAATATAGGAGAAAACAGAGTGAAACGCCAAAATTCAAACTGTTACTGGAAACGAACGCTTCAACATAGAAGAACGAAATTTGGGGAACCAAGTGGGCTTAGTGTACTGATCATTACCTGGAAGTATCATCCAGTTTGGGTGCAAAAATAGTTGCTGAGATTTCTGGAGATTCGTAATTTTGGGAAGCTTGGCAACCCCTTTCAAGGACAGTGTATCTCGCCAGTCACTGCTTAGGGCTACATCAAGAGGAAACAAAACCTAGAGACAGAACTTGAAACTACATTATCGTGTCAAGTTTCAAGAAGCTAGCACAAACCGTGTTTGATTTAGAGTTCCACATACATCTATCAATATAGGAGAAAACAGAGTGAAACGCCAAAATTCAAACTGTTACTGGAAACGAACGCTTCAACATAGAAGAACGAAATTTGGGGAACCAAGTGGGCTTAGTGTACTGATCATTCCCTCAAAGTATCATCCAGTTTGGGTGAAAAAATAGTTGCTGAGATTTCTGGAGATTCGTAATTTTGGGTAGCTTGGCAACCCCTTTCAAGGACAGTGTATCTCGCCAGTCACTGCTTAGGGCTACATCAAGAGGAACCAAAACCTAGAGACAGAACTTGAAACTACATAATCGTGTGAAGTTTGAAGAAGCTAGCACAAACCGTGTTTGATTTAGAGTTCCACATACATCTATCAATATAGGAGAAAACAGAGTGAAACGCCAAAATTCAAACTGTTACTGGAAACGAACGCTTCAACATAGAAGAACGAAATTTGGGGAACCAAGTGGGCTTAGTGTACTGATCATTACCTGGAAGTATCATCCAGTTTGGGTGAAAAAATAGTTTCTGAGATTTCTGGAGATTCGTAATTTGGGGTAGCTTGGCAACCAATTTCAAGGACAGTGTATCTCGCCAGTCACTGCTTAGGGCTACATCAAGAGGAAACAAAACCTAGAGACAGAACTTGAAACTACATAATCGTGTCAAGTTTGAAGAAGCTACAACAAACCGTGTTTGATTTAGAGTTCCACATACATCTATCAATATAGGAGAAAACAGAGTGAAACGCCAAAATTCAAACTGTTACTGGAAACGAACGCTTCAACATAGAAGAACGAAATTTGGGGAACCAAGTGGGCTTCGTGTACTGATCATTACCTGAAAGTATCATCCAGTTTGGGTGAAAAAATAGTTGCTGAGATTTCTGGAGATTCGTAATTTTGGGAAGCTTGGCAACCCCTTTCAAGGACAGTGTATCTCGCCAGTCACTGCTTAGGCCTACATCAAGAGGAAACAAAACCTAGAGATAGAACTTGAAACTACATTATCGTGTCAAGTTTCAAAAAGCTAGCGCAAACCGTGTTTGATTTAGAGTTCCACATACATCTATCAATATAGGAGAAAACAGAGTGAAACGCCAAAATTCAAACTGTTACTGGAAACGAACGCTTCAACATAGAAGAACGAAATTTGGGGAACCAAGTGGGCTTAGTGTACTGATCATTCCCTGAAAGTATCATCCAGTTTGGGTGAAAAAATAGTTGCTGAGATTTCTGGAGATTCGTAATTTTGGGTAGCTTGGCAACCCCTTTCAAGGAGAGTGTATCTCGCCAGTCACTGCTTAGTGCTACATCAAGAGGAAACAAAACCTAGAGACAGAACTTGAAACTACATAATCGTGTCAAGTTTGAAGAAGCTAGCACAAACCGTGTTTGATTTAGAGTTCCACATACATCTATCAATATAGGAGAAAACAGAGTGAAACGCCAAAATTCAAACTGTTACTGGAAACGAACGCTTCAACATAGAAGAACGAAATTTGGGGAACCAAGTGGGCTTAGTGTACTGATCATTACCTGAAAGTATCATCCAGTTTGGGTGAAAAAATAGTTGCTGAGATTTCTGGAGATTCGTAATTTTGGGAAGCTTGGCAACCCCTTTCAAGGACAGTGTATCTCGCCAGTCACTGCTTAGGCCTACATCAAGAGGAAACAAAACCTAGAGATAGAACTTGAAACTACATTATCGTGTCAAGTTTCAAGAAGCTAGCGCAAACCGTGTTTGATTTAGAGTTCCACATACATCTATCAATATAGGAGAAAACAGAGTGAAACGCCAAAATTCAAACTGTTACTGGAAACGAACGCTTCAACATAAAAGAACGAATTTGGGGGAACCAAGTGGGCTTAGTGTACTGATCATTACCTGAAAGTATCATCCAGTTTGGGTGAAAAAATAGTTGCTGAGATTTCTGGAGATTCGTAATTTTGGGAAGCTTGCCAACCCCTTTCAAGGACAGTGTATCTCGCCAGTCACTGCTTAGGCCTACATCAAGAGGAAACAAAACCTAGAGATAGAACTTGAAACTACATTATCGTGTCAAGTTTCAAAAAGCTAGCGCAAACCGTATTTGATTTAGAGTTCCACATACATCTATCAATATAGGAGAAAACTGAGTGAAACGCCAAAATTCAAACTGTTACTGGAAACGAACGCTTCAACATAGAAGAACGAAATTTGGGGAACCAAGTGGGCTTAGTGTACTGATCATTACCTGAAAGTATCATCCAGTTTGGGTGAAAAAATAGTTGCTGAGATTTCCGGAGATTCGTAATTTTGGGAAGCTTGGCAACCCCTTTCAAGGACAGTGTATCTCGCCAGTCACTGCTTAGGGCTACATCAAGAGGAAACAAAACCTAGAGACAGAACTTGAAACTACATTATCGTGTCAAGTTTCAAGAAGCTAGCACAAACCGTGTTTGATTTAGAGTTCCACATACATCTATCAATATAGGAGAAAACAGAGTGAAACGCCAAAATTCAAACTGTTACTGGAAACGAACGCTTCAACATAGAAGAACGAAATTTGGGGAACCAAGTGGGCTTAGTGTACTGATCATTCCCTGAAAGTATCATCCAGTTTGGGTGAAAAAATAGTTGCTGAGATTTCTGGAGATTCGTAATTTTGGGTAGCTTGGCAACCCCTTTCAAGGACAGTGTATCTCGCCAGTCACTGCTTAGGGCTACATCAAGAGGAAACAAAACCTAGAGACAGAACTTGAAACTACATAATCGTGTCAAGTTTGAAGAAGCTAGCACAAACCGTGTTTGATTTAGAGTTCCACATACATCTATCAATATAGGAGAAAACAGAGTGAAACGCCAAAATTCAAACTGTTACTGGAAACGAACGCTTCAACATAGAAGAACGAAATTTGGGGAACCAAGTGGGCTTAGTGTACTGATCATTACCTGGAAGTATCATCCAGTTTGGGTGCAAAAATAGTTGCTGAGATTTCTGGAGATTCGTAATTTTGGGAAGCTTGGCAACCCCTTTCAAGGACAGTGTATCTCGCCAGTCACTGCTTAGGGCTACATCAAGAGGAAACAAAACCTAGAGACAGAACTTGAAACTACATTATCGTGTCAAGTTTCAAGAAGCTAGCACAAACCGTGTTTGATTTAGAGTTCCACATACATCTATCAATATAGGAGAAAACAGAGTGAAACGCCAAAATTCAAACTGTTACTGGAAACGAACGCTTCAACATAGAAGAACGAAATTTGGGGAACCAAGTGGGCTTAGTGTACTGATCATTCCCTGAAAGTATCATCCAGTTTGGGTGCAAAAATAGTTGCTGAGATTTCTGGAGATTCGTAATTTTGGGTAGCTTGGCAACCCCTTTCAAGGACAGTGTATCTCGCCAGTCACTGCTTAGGGCTACATCAAGAGGAACCAAAACCTAGAGACAGAACTTGAAACTACATAATCGTGTGAAGTTTGAAGAAGCTAGCACAAACCGTGTTTGATTTAGAGTTCCACATACATCTATCAATATAGGAGAAAACAGAGTGAAACGCCAAAATTCAAACTGTTACTGGAAACGAACGCTTCAACATAGAAGAACGAAATTTGGGGAACCAAGTGGGCTTAGTGTACTGATCATTACCTGGAAGTATCATCCAGTTTGGGTGAAAAAATAGTTTCTGAGATTTCTGGAGATTCGTAATTTGGGGTAGCTTGGCAACCAATTTCAAGGACAGTGTATCTCGCCAGTCACTGCTTAGGGCTACATCAAGAGGAAACAAAACCTAGAGACAGAACTTGAAACTACATAATCGTGTCAAGTTTGAAGAAGCTACAACAAACCGTGTTTGATTTAGAGTTCCACATACATCTATCAATATAGGAGAAAACAGAGTGAAACGCCAAAATTCAAACTGTTACTGGAAACGAACGCTTCAACATAGAAGAACGAAATTTGGGGAACCAAGTGGGCTTCGTGTACTGATCATTACCTGAAAGTATCATCCAGTTTGGGTGAAAAAATAGTTGCTGAGATTTCTGGAGATTCGTAATTTTGGGAAGCTTGGCAACCCCTTTCAAGGACAGTGTATCTCGCCAGTCACTGCTTAGGCCTACATCAAGAGGAAACAAAACCTAGAGATAGAACTTGAAACTACATTATCGTGTCAAGTTTCAAAAAGCTAGCGCAAACCGTGTTTGATTTAGAGTTCCACATACATCTATCAATATAGGAGAAAACAGAGTGAAACGCCAAAATTCAAACTGTTACTGGAAACGAACGCTTCAACATAGAAGAACGAAATTTGGGGAACCAAGTGGGCTTAGTGTACTGATCATTCCCTGAAAGTATCATCCAGTTTGGGTGAAAAAATAGTTGCTGAGATTTCTGGAGATTCGTAATTTTGGGTAGCTTGGCAACCCCTTTCAAGGAGAGTGTATCTCGCCAGTCACTGCTTAGTGCTACATCAAGAGGAAACAAAACCTAGAGACAGAACTTGAAACTACATAATCGTGTCAAGTTTGAAGAAGCTAGCACAAACCGTGTTTGATTTAGAGTTCCACATACATCTATCAATATAGGAGAAAACAGAGTGAAACGCCAAAATTCAAACTGTTACTGGAAACGAACGCTTCAACATAGAAGAACGAAATTTGGGGAACCAAGTGGGCTTAGTGTACTGATCATTACCTGAAAGTATCATCCAGTTTGGGTGAAAAAATAGTTGCTGAGATTTCTGGAGATTCGTAATTTTGGGAAGCTTGGCAACCCCTTTCAAGGACAGTGTATCTCGCCAGTCACTGCTTAGGCCTACATCAAGAGGAAACAAAACCTAGAGATAGAACTTGAAACTACATTATCGTGTCAAGTTTCAAGAAGCTAGCGCAAACCGTGTTTGATTTAGAGTTCCACATACATCTATCAATATAGGAGAAAACAGAGTGAAACGCCAAAATTCAAACTGTTACTGGAAACGAACGCTTCAACATAAAAGAACGAATTTGGGGGAACCAAGTGGGCTTAGTGTACTGATCATTACCTGAAAGTATCATCCAGTTTGGGTGAAAAAATAGTTGCTGAGATTTCTGGAGATTCGTAATTTTGGGAAGCTTGGCAACCCCTTTCAAGGACAGTGTATCTCGCCAGTCACTGCTTAGGCCTACATCAAGAGGAAACAAAACCTAGAGATAGAACTTGAAACTACATTATCGTGTCAAGTTTCAAAAAGCTAGCGCAAACCGTATTTGATTTAGAGTTCCACATACATCTATCAATATAGGAGAAAACTGAGTGAAACGCCAAAATTCAAACTGTTACTGGAAACGAACGCTTCAACATAGAAGAACGAAATTTGGGGAACCAAGTGGGCTTAGTGTACTGATCATTACCTGAAAGTATCATCCAGTTTGGGTGAAAAAATAGTTGCTGAGATTTCCGGAGATTCGTAATTTTGGGAAGCTTGGCAACCCCTTTCAAGGACAGTGTATCTCGCCAGTCACTGCTTAGGGCTACATCAAGAGGAAACAAAACCTAGAGACAGAACTTGAAACTACATTATCGTGTCAAGTTTCAAGAAGCTAGCACAAACCGTGTTTGATTTAGAGTTCCACATACATCTATCAATATAGGAGAAAACAGAGTGAAACGCCAAAATTCAAACTGTTACTGGAAACGAACGCTTCAACATAGAAGAACGAAATTTGGGGAACCAAGTGGGCTTAGTGTACTGATCATTCCCTGAAAGTATCATCCAGTTTGGGTGAAAAAATAGTTGCTGAGATTTCTGGAGATTCGTAATTTTGGGTAGCTTGGCAACCCCTTTCAAGGACAGTGTATCTCGCCAGTCACTGCTTAGGGCTACATCAAGAGGAAACAAAACCTAGAGACAGAACTTGAAACTACATAATCGTGTCAAGTTTGAAGAAGCTAGCACAAACCGTGTTTGATTTAGAGTTCCACATACATCTATCAATATAGGAGAAAACAGAGTGAAACGCCAAAATTCAAACTGTTACTGGAAACGAACGCTTCAACATAGAAGAACGAAATTTGGGGAACCAAGTGGGCTTAGTGTACTGATCATTACCTGGAAGTATCATCCAGTTTGGGTGCAAAAATAGTTGCTGAGATTTCTGGAGATTCGTAATTTTGGGAAGCTTGGCAACCCCTTTCAAGGACAGTGTATCTCGCCAGTCACTGCTTAGGGCTACATCAAGAGGAAACAAAACCTAGAGACAGAACTTGAAACTACATTATCGTGTCAAGTTTCAAGAAGCTAGCACAAACCGTGTTTGATTTAGAGTTCCACATACATCTATCAATATAGGAGAAAACAGAGTGAAACGCCAAAATTCAAACTGTTACTGGAAACGAACGCTTCAACATAGAAGAACGAAATTTGGGGAACCAAGTGGGCTTAGTGTACTGATCATTCCCTCAAAGTATCATCCAGTTTGGGTGAAAAAATAGTTGCTGAGATTTCTGGAGATTCGTAATTTTGGGTAGCTTGGCAACCCCTTTCAAGGACAGTGTATCTCGCCAGTCACTGCTTAGGGCTACATCAAGAGGAACCAAAACCTAGAGACAGAACTTGAAACTACATAATCGTGTGAAGTTTGAAGAAGCTAGCACAAACCGTGTTTGATTTAGAGTTCCACATACATCTATCAATATAGGAGAAAACAGAGTGAAACGCCAAAATTCAAACTGTTACTGGAAACGAACGCTTCAACATAGAAGAACGAAATTTGGGGAACCAAGTGGGCTTAGTGTACTGATCATTACCTGGAAGTATCATCCAGTTTGGGTGAAAAAATAGTTTCTGAGATTTCTGGAGATTCGTAATTTGGGGTAGCTTGGCAACCAATTTCAAGGACAGTGTATCTCGCCAGTCACTGCTTAGGGCTACATCAAGAGGAAACAAAACCTAGAGACAGAACTTGAAACTACATAATCGTGTCAAGTTTGAAGAAGCTACAACAAACCGTGTTTGATTTAGAGTTCCACATACATCTATCAATATAGGAGAAAACAGAGTGAAACGCCAAAATTCAAACTGTTACTGGAAACGAACGCTTCAACATAGAAGAACGAAATTGGGGGAACCAAGTGGGCTTAGTGTACTGATCATTACCTGAAAGTATCATCCAGTTTGGGTGAAAAAATAGTTGCTGAGATTTCTGGAGATTCGTAATTTTGGGAAGCTTGGCAACCCCTTTCAAGGACAGTGTATCTCGCCAGTCACTGCTTAGGCCTACATCAAGAGGAAACAAAACCTAGAGATAGAACTTGAAACTACATTATCGTGTCAAGTTTCAAAAAGCTAGCGCAAACCGTGTTTGATTTAGAGTTCCACATACATCTATCAATATAGGAGAAAACAGAGTGAAACGCCAAAATTCAAACTGTTACTGGAAACGAACGCTTCAACATAAAAGAACGAATTTGGGGGAACCAAGTGGGCTTAGTGTACTGATCATTACCTGAAAGTATCATCCAGTTTGGGTGAAAAAATAGTTGCTGAGATTTCTGGAGATTCGTAATTTTGGGAAGCTTGGCAACCCCTTTCAAGGACAGTGTATCTCGCCAGTCACTGCTTAGGCCTACATCAAGAGGAAACAAAACCTAGAGATAGAACTTGAAACTACATTATCGTGTCAAGTTTCAAAAAGCTAGCGCAAACCGTATTTGATTTAGAGTTCCACATACATCTATCAATATAGGAGAAAACAGAGTGAAACGCCAAAATTCAAACTGTTACTGGAAACGAACGCTTCAACATAGAAGAACGAAATTTGGGGAACCAAGTGGGCTTAGTGTACTGATCATTACCTGAAAGTATCATCCAGTTTGGGTGAAAAAATAGTTGCTGAGATTTCCGGAGATTCGTAATTTTGGGAAGCTTGGCAACCCCTTTCAAGGACAGTGTATCTCGCCAGTCACTGCTTAGGGCTACATCAAGAGGAAACAAAACCTAGAGACAGAACTTGAAACTACATTATCGTGTCAAGTTTCAAGAAGCTAGCACAAACCGTGTTTGATTTAGAGTTCCACATACATCTATCAATATAGGAGAAAACAGAGTGAAACGCCAAAATTCAAACTGTTACTGGAAACGAACGCTTCAACATAGAAGAACGAAATTTGGGGAACCAAGTGGGCTTAGTGTACTGATCATTCCCTGAAAGTATCATCCAGTTTGGGTGCAAAAATAGTTGCTGAGATTTCTGGAGATTCGTAATTTTGGGTAGCTTGGCAACCCCTTTCAAGGACAGTGTATCTCGCCAGTCACTGCTTAGGGCTACATCAAGAGGAAACAAAACCTAGAGACAGAACTTGAAACTACATAATCGTGTCAAGTTTGAAGAAGCTAGCACAAACCGTGTTTGATTTAGAGTTCCACATACATCTATCAATATAGGAGAAAACAGAGTGAAACGCCAAAATTCAAACTGTTACTGGAAACGAACGCTTCAACATAGAAGAACGAAATTTGGGGAACCAAGTGGGCTTAGTGTACTGATCATTCCCTCAAAGTATCATCCAGTTTGGGTGAAAAAATAGTTGCTGAGATTTCTGGAGATTCGTAATTTTGGGTAGCTTGGCAACCCCTTTCAAGGACAGTGTATCTCGCCAGTCACTGCTTAGGGCTACATCAAGAGGAAACAAAACCTAGAGACAGAACTTGAAACTACATAATCGTGTGAAGTTTGAAGAAGCTAGCACAAACCGTGTTTGATTTAGAGTTCCACATACATCTATCAATATAGGAGAAAACAGAGTGAAACGCCAAAATTCAAACTGTTACTGGAAACGAACGCTTCAACATAGAAGAACGAAATTTGGGGAACCAAGTGGGCTTAGTGTACTGATCATTACCTGGAAGTATCATCCAGTTTGGGTGAAAAAATAGTTTCTGAGATTTCTGGAGATTCGTAATTTGGGGTAGCTTGGCAACCAATTTCAAGGACAGTGTATCTCGCCAGTCACTGCTTAGGGCTACATCAAGAGGAAACAAAACCTAGAGACAGAACTTGAAACTACATAATCGTGTCAAGTTTGAAGAAGCTACAACAAACCGTGTTTGATTTAGAGTTCCACATACATCTATCAATATAGGAGAAAACAGAGTGAAACGCCAAAATTCAAACTGTTACTGGAAACGAACGCTTCAACATAGAAGAACGAAATTTGGGGAACCAAGTGGGCTTCGTGTACTGATCATTACCTGAAAGTATCATCCAGTTTGGGTGAAAAAATAGTTGCTGAGATTTCTGGAGATTCGTAATTTTGGGAAGCTTGGCCACCCCTTTCAAGGACAGTGTATCTCGCCAGTCACTGCTTAGGCCTACATCAAGAGGAAACAAAACCTAGAGATAGAACTTGAAACTACATTATCGTGTCAAGTTTCAAAAAGCTAGCGCAAACCGTGTTTGATTTAGAGTTCCACATACATCTATCAATATAGGAGAAAACAGAGTGAAACGCCAAAATTCAAACTGTTACTGGAAACGAACGCTTCAACATAGAAGAACGAAATTGGGGGAACCAAGTGGGCTTAGTGTACTGATCATTACCTGAAAGTATCATCCAGTTTGGGTGAAAAAATAGTTGCTGAGATTTCTGGAGATTCGTAATTTTGGGTAGCTTGGCAACCCCTTTAAAGGACAGTGTATCTCGCCAGTCACTGCTTAGGGCTACATCAAGAGGAAACAAAACCTAGAGACAGAACTTGAAAGTACATAATCGTGTGAAGTTTGAAGAAGCTAGCACAAACCGTGTTTGATTTAGAGTTCCACATACATCTATCAATATAGGAGAAAACAGAGTGAAACGCCAAAATTCAAACTGTTACTGGAAACGAAAGCTTCAACATAGAAGAACGAAATTTGGGGAACCAAGTGGGCTTCGTGTACTGATCATTACCTGAAAGTATCATCCAGTTTGGGTGAAAAAATAGTTGCTGAGATTTCTGGAGATTCGTAATTTTGGGAAGCTTGGCAACCCCTTTCAAGGACAGTGTATCTCGCCAGTCACTGCTTAGGCCTACATCAAGAGGAAACAAAACCTAGAGATAGAACTTGAAACTACATTATCGTGTCAAGTTTCAAAAAGCTAGCGCAAACCGTGTTTGATTTAGAGTTCCACATACATCTATCAATATAGGAGAAAACAGAGTGAAACGCCAAAATTCAAACTGTTACTGGAAACGAACGCTTCAACATAGAAGAACGAATTTGGGGGAACCAAGTGGGCTTAGTGTACTGATCATTACCTGAAAGTATCATCCAGTTTGGGTGAAAAAATAGTTGCTGAGATTTCTGGAGATTCGTAATTTTGGGTAGCTTGGCAACCCCTTTCAAGGAGAGTGTATCTCGCCAGTCACTGCTTAGTGCTACATCAAGAGGAAACAAAACCTAGAGACAGAACTTGAAACTACATAATCGTGTCAAGTTTGAAGAAGCTAGCACAAACCGTGTTTGATTTAGAGTTCCACATACATCTATCAATATAGGAGAAAACAGAGTGAAATGCCAAAATTCAAACTGTTACTGGAAACGAACGCTTCAACATAGAAGAACGAAATTTGCGGAACCAAGTGGGCTTAGTGTACTGATCATTACCTGAAAGTATCATCCAGTTTGGGTGAAAAAATAGTTGCTGAGATTTCTGGAGATTCGTAATTTTGGGAAGCTTGGCAACCCCTTTCAAGGACAGTGTATCTCGCCAGTCACTGCTTAGGCCTACATCAAGAGGAAACAAAACCTAGAGATAGAACTTGAAACTACATTATCGTGTCAAGTTTCAAAAAGCTAGCGCAAACCGTGTTTGATTTAGAGTTCCACATACATCTATCAATATAGGAGAAAACAGAGTGAAACGCCAAAATTCAAACTGTTACTGGAAACGAACGCTTCAACATAGAAGAACGAAATTTTTGGAACCAAGTGGGCTTAGTGTACTGATCATTACCTGAAAGTATCATCCAGTTTGGGTGCAAAAATAGTTGCTGAGATTTCTGGAGATTCGTAATTTTGGGAAGCTTGGCAACCCCTTTCAAGGACAGTGTATCTCGCCAGTCACTGCTTAGGGCTACATCAAGAGGAAACAAAACCTTGAGACAGAACTTGAAACTACATTATCGTGTCAAGTTTCAAGAAGCTAGCACAAACCGTGTTTGATTTAGAGTTCCACATACATCTATCAATATAGGAGAAAACAGAGTGAAACGCCAAAATTCAAACTGTTACTGGAAACGAACGCTTCAACATAGAAGAACGAAATTTGGGGAACCAAGTGGGCTTAGTGTACTGATCATTCCCTGAAAGTATCATCCAGTTTGGGTGAAAAAATAGTTGCTGAGATTTCTGGAGATTCGTAATTTTGGGTAGCTTGGCAACCCCTTTCAAGGACAGTGTATCTCGCCAGTCACTGCTTAGGGCTACATCAAGAGGAAACAAAACCTAGAGACAGAACTTGAAACTACATAATCGTGTCAAGTTTGAAGAAGCTAGCACAAACCGTGTTTGATTTAGAGTTCCACATACATCTATCAATATAGGAGAAAACAGAGTGAAACGCCAAAATTCAAACTGTTACTGGAAACGAACGCTTCAACATAGAAGAACGAAATTTGGGGAACCAAGTGGGCTTAGTGTACTGATCATTACCTGGAAGTATCATCCAGTTTGGGTGCAAAAATAGTTGCTGAGATTTCTGGAGATTCGTAATTTTGGGAAGCTTGGCAACCCCTTTCAAGGACAGTGTATCTCGCCAGTCACTGCTTAGGGCTACATCAAGAGGAAACAAAACCTAGAGACAGAACTTGAAACTACATTATCGTGTCAAGTTTCAAGAAGCTAGCACAAACCGTGTTTGATTTAGAGTTCCACATACATCTATCAATATAGGAGAAAACAGAGTGAAACGCCAAAATTCAAACTGTTACTGGAAACGAACGCTTCAACATAGAAGAACGAAATTTGGGGAACCAAGTGGGCTTAGTGTACTGATCATTCCCTCAAAGTATCATCCAGTTTGGGTGAAAAAATAGTTGCTGAGATTTCTGGAGATTCGTAATTTTGGGTAGCTTGGCAACCCCTTTCAAGGACAGTGTATCTCGCCAGTCACTGCTTAGGGCTACATCAAGAGGAACCAAAACCTAGAGACAGAACTTGAAACTACATAATCGTGTGAAGTTTGAAGAAGCTAGCACAAACCGTGTTTGATTTAGAGTTCCACATACATCTATCAATATAGGAGAAAACAGAGTGAAACGCCAAAATTCAAACTGTTACTGGAAACGAACGCTTCAACATAGAAGAACGAAATTTGGGGAACCAAGTGGGCTTAGTGTACTGATCATTACCTGGAAGTATCATCCAGTTTGGGTGAAAAAATAGTTTCTGAGATTTCTGGAGATTCGTAATTTGGGGTAGCTTGGCAACCAATTTCAAGGACAGTGTATCTCGCCAGTCACTGCTTAGGGCTACATCAAGAGGAAACAAAACCTAGAGACAGAACTTGAAACTACATAATCGTGTCAAGTTTGAAGAAGCTACAACAAACCGTGTTTGATTTAGAGTTCCACATACATCTATCAATATAGGAGAAAACAGAGTGAAACGCCAAAATTCAAACTGTTACTGGAAACGAACGCTTCAACATAGAAGAACGAAATTTGGGGAACCAAGTGGGCTTCGTGTACTGATCATTACCTGAAAGTATCATCCAGTTTGGGTGAAAAAATAGTTGCTGAGATTTCTGGAGATTCGTAATTTTGGGAAGCTTGGCAACCCCTTTCAAGGACAGTGTATCTCGCCAGTCACTGCTTAGGCCTACATCAAGAGGAAACAAAACCTAGAGATAGAACTTGAAACTACATTATCGTGTCAAGTTTCAAAAAGCTAGCGCAAACCGTGTTTGATTTAGAGTTCCACATACATCTATCAATATAGGAGAAAACAGAGTGAAACGCCAAAATTCAAACTGTTACTGGAAACGAACGCTTCAACATAGAAAACGAAATTGGGGGAACCAAGTGGGCTTAGTGTAATGATCATTACCTGAAAGTATCATCCAGTTTGGGTGAAAAAATAGTTGCTGAGATTTCTGGAGATTCGTAATTTTGGGTAGCTTGGCAACCCCTTTCAAGGAGAGTGTATCTCGCCAGTCACTGCTTAGTGCTACATCAAGAGGAAACAAAACCTAGAGACAGAACTTGAAACTACATAATCGTGTCAAGTTTGAAGAAGCTAGCACAAACCGTGTTTGATTTAGAGTTCCACATACATCTATCAATATAGGAGAAAACAGAGTGAAACGCCAAAATTCAAACTGTTACTGGAAACGAACGCTTCAACATAGAAGAACGAAATTTGGGGAACCAAGTGGGCTTAGTGTACTGATCATTACCTGAAAGTATCATCCAGTTTGGGTGAAAAAATAGTTGCTGAGATTTCTGGAGATTCGTAATTTTGGGAAGCTTGGCAACCCCTTTCAAGGACAGTGTATCTCGCCAGTCACTGCTTAGGCCTACATCAAGAGGAAACAAAACCTAGAGATAGAACTTGAAACTACATTATCGTGTCAAGTTTCAAAAAGCTAGCGCAAACCGTGTTTGATTTAGAGTTCCACATACATCTATCAATATAGGAGAAAACAGAGTGAAACGCCAAAATTCAAACTGTTACTGGAAACGAACGCTTCAACATAAAAGAACGAATTTGGGGGAACCAAGTGGGCTTAGTGTACTGATCATTACCTGAAAGTATCATCCAGTTTGGGTGAAAAAATAGTTGCTGAGATTTCTGGAGATTCGTAATTTTGGGAAGCTTGGCAACCCCTTTCAAGGACAGTGTATCTCGCCAGTCACTGCTTAGGCCTACATCAAGAGGAAACAAAACCTAGAGATAGAACTTGAAACTACATTATCGTGTCAAGTTTCAAAAAGCTAGCGCAAACCGTATTTGATTTAGAGTTCCACATACATCTATCAATATAGGAGAAAACTGAGTGAAACGCCAAAATTCAAACTGTTACTGGAAACGAACGCTTCAACATAGAAGAACGAAATTTGGGGAACCAAGTGGGCTTAGTGTACTGATCATTACCTGAAAGTATCATCCAGTTTGGGTGAAAAAATAGTTGCTGAGATTTCCGGAGATTCGTAATTTTGGGAAGCTTGGCAACCCCTTTCAAGGACAGTGTATCTCGCCAGTCACTGCTTAGGGCTACATCAAGAGGAAACAAAACCTAGAGACAGAACTTGAAACTACATAATCGTGTCAAGTTTGAA
Source organism: Spermophilus citellus (assembly GCF_964194105.1). Taxonomy (NCBI): domain Eukaryota; kingdom Metazoa; phylum Chordata; class Mammalia; order Rodentia; family Sciuridae; genus Spermophilus; species Spermophilus citellus. The sequence continues at coordinate 100,567 of NW_027672742.1, read as the reverse complement.
GAAGCTAGCACAAACCGTGTTTGATTTAGAGTTCCACATACATCTATCAATATAGGAGAAAACAGAGTGAAACGCCAAAATTCAAACTGTTACTGGAAACGAACGCTTCAACATAGAAGAACGAAATTTGGGGAACCAAGTGGGCTTAGTGTACTGATCATTACCTGGAAGTATCATCCAGTTTGGGTGCAAAAATAGTTGCTGAGATTTCTGGAGATTCGTAATTTTGGGAAGCTTGGCAACCCCTTTCAAGGACAGTGTATCTCGCCAGTCACTGCTTAGGGCTACATCAAGAGGAAACAAAACCTAGAGACAGAACTTGAAACTACATTATCGTGTCAAGTTTCAAGAAGCTAGCACAAACCGTGTTTGATTTAGAGTTCCACATACATCTATCAATATAGGAGAAAACAGAGTGAAACGCCAAAATTCAAACTGTTACTGGAAACGAACGCTTCAACATAGAAGAACGAAATTTGGGGAACCAAGTGGGCTTAGTGTACTGATCATTCCCTCAAAGTATCATCCAGTTTGGGTGAAAAAATAGTTGCTGAGATTTCTGGAGATTCGTAATTTTGGGTAGCTTGGCAACCCCTTTCAAGGACAGTGTATCTCGCCAGTCACTGCTTAGGGCTACATCAAGAGGAACCAAAACCTAGAGACAGAACTTGAAACTACATAATCGTGTGAAGTTTGAAGAAGCTAGCACAAACCGTGTTTGATTTAGAGTTCCACATACATCTATCAATATAGGAGAAAACAGAGTGAAACGCCAAAATTCAAACTGTTACTGGAAACGAACGCTTCAACATAGAAGAACGAAATTTGGGGAACCAAGTGGGCTTAGTGTACTGATCATTACCTGAAAGTATCATCCAGTTTGGGTGAAAAAATAGTTGCTGAGATTTCTGGAGATTCGTAATTTTGGGAAGCTTGGCAACCCCTTTCAAGGACAGTGTATCTCGCCAGTCACTGCTTAGGCCTACATCAAGAGGAAACAAAACCTAGAGATAGAACTTGAAACTACATTATCGTGTCAAGTTTCAAAAAGCTAGCGCAAACCGTGTTTGATTTAGAGTTCCACATACATCTATCAATATAGGAGAAAACAGAGTGAAACGCCAAAATTCAAACTGTTACTGGAAACGAACGCTTCAACATAGAAGAACGAAATTTGGGGAACCAAGTGGGCTTAGTGTACTGATCATTACCTGGAAGTATCATCCAGTTTGGGTGCAAAAATAGTTGCTGAGATTTCTGGAGATTCGTAATTTTGGGAAGCTTGGCAACCCCTTTCAAGGACAGTGTATCTCGCCAGTCACTGCTTAGGGCTACATCAAGAGGAAACAAAACCTAGAGACAGAACTTGAAACTACATTATCGTGTCAAGTTTCAAGAAGCTAGCACAAACCGTGTTTGATTTAGAGTTCCACATACATCTATCAATATAGGAGAAAACAGAGTGAAACGCCAAAATTCAAACTGTTACTGGAAACGAACGCTTCAACATAGAAGAACGAAATTTGGGGAACCAAGTGGGCTTAGTGTACTGATCATTCCCTCAAAGTATCATCCAGTTTGGGTGAAAAAATAGTTGCTGAGATTTCTGGAGATTCGTAATTTTGGGTAGCTTGGCAACCCCTTTCAAGGAGAGTGTATCTCGCCAGTCACTGCTTAGTGCTACATCAAGAGGAAACAAAACCTAGAGACAGAACTTGAAACTACATAATCGTGTCAAGTTTGAAGAAGCTAGCACAAACCGTGTTTGATTTAGAGTTCCACATACATCTATCAATATAGGAGAAAACAGAGTGAAACGCCAAAATTCAAACTGTTACTGGAAACGAACGCTTCAACATAGAAGAACGAAATTTGGGGAACCAAGTGGGCTTAGTGTACTGATCATTACCTGAAAGTATCATCCAGTTTGGGTGAAAAAATAGTTGCTGAGATTTCCGGAGATTCGTAATTTTGGGAAGCTTGGCAACCCCTTTCAAGGACAGTGTATCTCGCCAGTCACTGCTTAGGGCTACATCAAGAGGAAACAAAACCTAGAGACAGAACTTGAAACTACATTATCGTGTCAAGTTTCAAGAAGCTAGCACAAACCGTGTTTGATTTAGAGTTCCACATACATCTATCAATATAGGAGAAAACAGAGTGAAACGCCAAAATTCAAACTGTTACTGGAAACGAACGCTTCAACATAGAAGAACGAAATTTGGGGAACCAAGTGGGCTTAGTGTACTGATCATTCCCTGAAAGTATCATCCAGTTTGGGTGAAAAAATAGTTGCTGAGATTTCTGGAGATTCGTAATTTTGGGTAGCTTGGCAACCCCTTTCAAGGACAGTGTATCTCGCCAGTCACTGCTTAGGGCTACATCAAGAGGAAACAAAACCTAGAGACAGAACTTGAAACTACATAATCGTGTCAAGTTTGAAGAAGCTAGCACAAACCGTGTTTGATTTAGAGTTCCACATACATCTATCAATATAGGAGAAAACAGAGTGAAACGCCAAAATTCAAACTGTTACTGGAAACGAACGCTTCAACATAGAAGAACGAAATTTGGGGAACCAAGTGGGCTTAGTGTACTGATCATTACCTGGAAGTATCATCCAGTTTGGGTGCAAAAATAGTTGCTGAGATTTCTGGAGATTCGTAATTTTGGGAAGCTTGGCAACCCCTTTCAAGGACAGTGTATCTCGCCAGTCACTGCTTAGGGCTACATCAAGAGGAAACAAAACCTAGAGACAGAACTTGAAACTACATTATCGTGTCAAGTTTCAAGAAGCTAGCACAAACCGTGTTTGATTTAGAGTTCCACATACATCTATCAATATAGGAGAAAACAGAGTGAAACGCCAAAATTCAAACTGTTACTGGAAACGAACGCTTCAACATAGAAGAACGAAATTTGGGGAACCAAGTGGGCTTAGTGTACTGATCATTCCCTCAAAGTATCATCCAGTTTGGGTGAAAAAATAGTTGCTGAGATTTCTGGAGATTCGTAATTTTGGGTAGCTTGGCAACCCCTTTCAAGGACAGTGTATCTCGCCAGTCACTGCTTAGGGCTACATCAAGAGGAACCAAAACCTAGAGACAGAACTTGAAACTACATAATCGTGTGAAGTTTGAAGAAGCTAGCACAAACCGTGTTTGATTTAGAGTTCCACATACATCTATCAATATAGGAGAAAACAGAGTGAAACGCCAAAATTCAAACTGTTACTGGAAACGAACGCTTCAACATAGAAGAACGAAATTTGGGGAACCAAGTGGGCTTAGTGTACTGATCATTACCTGAAAGTATCATCCAGTTTGGGTGAAAAAATAGTTGCTGAGATTTCTGGAGATTCGTAATTTTGGGAAGCTTGGCAACCCCTTTCAAGGACAGTGTATCTCGCCAGTCACTGCTTAGGCCTACATCAAGAGGAAACAAAACCTAGAGATAGAACTTGAAACTACATTATCGTGTCAAGTTTCAAAAAGCTAGCGCAAACCGTGTTTGATTTAGAGTTCCACATACATCTATCAATATAGGAGAAAACAGAGTGAAACGCCAAAATTCAAACTGTTACTGGAAACGAACGCTTCAACATAGAAGAACGAAATTTGGGGAACCAAGTGGGCTTAGTGTACTGATCATTCCCTCAAAGTATCATCCAGTTTGGGTGAAAAAATAGTTGCTGAGATTTCTGGAGATTCGTAATTTTGGGTAGCTTGGCAACCCCTTTCAAGGAGAGTGTATCTCGCCAGTCACTGCTTAGTGCTACATCAAGAGGAAACAAAACCTAGAGACAGAACTTGAAACTACATAATCGTGTGAAGTTTGAAGAAGCTAGCACAAACCGTGTTTGATTTAGAGTTCCACATACATCTATCAATATAGGAGAAAACAGAGTGAAACGCCAAAATTCAAACTGTTACTGGAAACGAACGCTTCAACATAGAAGAACGAAATTTGGGGAACCAAGTGGGCTTAGTGTACTGATCATTACCTGAAAGTATCATCCAGTTTGGGTGAAAAAATAGTTGCTGAGATTTCTGGAGATTCGTAATTTTGGGAAGCTTGGCAACCCCTTTCAAGGACAGTGTATCTCGCCAGTCACTGCTTAGGCCTACATCAAGAGGAAACAAAACCTAGAGACAGAACTTGAAACTACATAATCGTGTCAAGTTTGAAGAAGCTAGCACAAACCGTGTTTGATTTAGAGTTCCACATACATCTATCAATATAGGAGAAAACAGAGTGAAACGCCAAAATTCAAACTGTTACTGGAAACGAACGCTTCAACATAGAAGAACGAAATTTGGGGAACCAAGTGGGCTTAGTGTACTGATCATTACCTGGAAGTATCATCCAGTTTGGGTGCAAAAATAGTTGCTGAGATTTCTGGAGATTCGTAATTTTGGGAAGCTTGGCAACCCCTTTCAAGGACAGTGTATCTCGCCAGTCACTGCTTAGGGCTACATCAAGAGGAAACAAAACCTAGAGACAGAACTTGAAACTACATTATCGTGTCAAGTTTCAAGAAGCTAGCACAAACCGTGTTTGATTTAGAGTTCCACATACATCTATCAATATAGGAGAAAACAGAGTGAAACGCCAAAATTCAAACTGTTACTGGAAACGAACGCTTCAACATAGAAGAACGAAATTTGGGGAACCAAGTGGGCTTAGTGTACTGATCATTCCCTCAAAGTATCATCCAGTTTGGGTGAAAAAATAGTTGCTGAGATTTCTGGAGATTCGTAATTTTGGGTAGCTTGGCAACCCCTTTCAAGGACAGTGTATCTCGCCAGTCACTGCTTAGGGCTACATCAAGAGGAACCAAAACCTAGAGACAGAACTTGAAACTACATAATCGTGTGAAGTTTGAAGAAGCTAGCACAAACCGTGTTTGATTTAGAGTTCCACATACATCTATCAATATAGGAGAAAACAGAGTGAAACGCCAAAATTCAAACTGTTACTGGAAACGAACGCTTCAACATAGAAGAACGAAATTTGGGGAACCAAGTGGGCTTAGTGTACTGATCATTACCTGAAAGTATCATCCAGTTTGGGTGAAAAAATAGTTGCTGAGATTTCTGGAGATTCGTAATTTTGGGAAGCTTGGCAACCCCTTTCAAGGACAGTGTATCTCGCCAGTCACTGCTTAGGCCTACATCAAGAGGAAACAAAACCTAGAGATAGAACTTGAAACTACATTATCGTGTCAAGTTTCAAAAAGCTAGCGCAAACCGTGTTTGATTTAGAGTTCCACATACATCTATCAATATAGGAGAAAACAGAGTGAAACGCCAAAATTCAAACTGTTACTGGAAACGAACGCTTCAACATAGAAGAACGAAATTGGGGGAACCAAGTGGGCTTAGTGTAATGATCATTACCTGAAAGTATCATCCAGTTTGGGTGAAAAAATAGTTGCTGAGATTTCTGGAGATTCGTAATTTTGGGTAGCTTGGCAACCCCTTTCAAGGAGAGTGTATCTCGCCAGTCACTGCTTAGTGCTACATCAAGAGGAAACAAAACCTAGAGACAGAACTTGAAACTACATAATCGTGTCAAGTTTGAAGAAGCTAGCACAAACCGTGTTTGATTTAGAGTTCCACATACATCTATCAATATAGGAGAAAACAGAGTGAAACGCCAAAATTCAAACTGTTACTGGAAACGAACGCTTCAACATAGAAGAACGAAATTTGGGGAACCAAGTGGGCTTAGTGTACTGATCATTACCTGAAAGTATCATCCAGTTTGGGTGAAAAAATAGTTGCTGAGATTTCTGGAGATTCGTAATTTTGGGAAGCTTGGCAACCCCTTTCAAGGACAGTGTATCTCGCCAGTCACTGCTTAGGCCTACATCAAGAGGAAACAAAACCTAGAGATAGAACTTGAAACTACATTATCGTGTCAAGTTTCAAAAAGCTAGCGCAAACCGTGTTTGATTTAGAGTTCCACATACATCTATCAATATAGGAGAAAACAGAGTGAAACGCCAAAATTCAAACTGTTACTGGAAACGAACGCTTCAACATAAAAGAACGAATTTGGGGGAACCAAGTGGGCTTAGTGTACTGATCATTACCTGAAAGTATCATCCAGTTTGGGTGAAAAAATAGTTGCTGAGATTTCTGGAGATTCGTAATTTTGGGAAGCTTGGCAACCCCTTTCAAGGACAGTGTATCTCGCCAGTCACTGCTTAGGCCTACATCAAGAGGAAACAAAACCTAGAGATAGAACTTGAAACTACATTATCGTGTCAAGTTTCAAAAAGCTAGCGCAAACCGTATTTGATTTAGAGTTCCACATACATCTATCAATATAGGAGAAAACTGAGTGAAACGCCAAAATTCAAACTGTTACTGGAAACGAACGCTTCAACATAGAAGAACGAAATTTGGGGAACCAAGTGGGCTTAGTGTACTGATCATTACCTGAAAGTATCATCCAGTTTGGGTGAAAAAATAGTTGCTGAGATTTCCGGAGATTCGTAATTTTGGGAAGCTTGGCAACCCCTTTCAAGGACAGTGTATCTCGCCAGTCACTGCTTAGGGCTACATCAAGAGGAAACAAAACCTAGAGACAGAACTTGAAACTACATTATCGTGTCAAGTTTCAAGAAGCTAGCACAAACCGTGTTTGATTTAGAGTTCCACATACATCTATCAATATAGGAGAAAACAGAGTGAAACGCCAAAATTCAAACTGTTACTGGAAACGAACGCTTCAACATAGAAGAACGAAATTTGGGGAACCAAGTGGGCTTAGTGTACTGATCATTCCCTGAATGTATCATCCAGTTTGGGTGAAAAAATAGTTGCTGAGATTTCTGGAGATTCGTAATTTTGGGTAGCTTGGCAACCCCTTTCAAGGACAGTGTATCTCGCCAGTCACTGCTTAGGGCTACATCAAGAGGAAACAAAACCTAGAGACAGAACTTGAAACTACATAATCGTGTCAAGTTTGAAGAAGCTAGCACAAACCGTGTTTGATTTAGAGTTCCACATACATCTATCAATATAGGAGAAAACAGAGTGAAACGCCAAAATTCAAACTGTTACTGGAAACGAACGCTTCAACATAGAAGAACGAAATTTGGGGAACCAAGTGGGCTTAGTGTACTGATCATTACCTGGAAGTATCATCCAGTTTGGGTGAAAAAATAGTTTCTGAGATTTCTGGAGATTCGTAATTTGGGGTAGCTTGGCAACCAATTTCAAGGACAGTGTATCTCGCCAGTCACTGCTTAGGGCTACATCAAGAGGAAACAAAACCTAGAGACAGAACTTGAAACTACATAATCGTGTGAAGTTTGAAGAAGCTAGCACAAACCGTGTTTGATTTAGAGTTCCACATACATCTATCAATATAGGAGAAAACAGAGTGAAACGCCAAAATTCAAACTGTTACTGGAAACGAACGCTTCAACATAGAAGAACGAAATTTGGGGAACCAAGTGGGCTTCGTGTACTGATCATTACCTGAAAGTATCATCCAGTTTGGGTGAAAAAATAGTTGCTGAGATTTCTGGAGATTCGTAATTTTGGGAAGCTTGGCAACCCCTTTCAAGGACAGTGTATCTCGCCAGTCACTGCTTAGGCCTACATCAAGAGGAAACAAAACCTAGAGATAGAACTTGAAACTACATTATCGTGTCAAGTTTCAAAAAGCTAGCGCAAACCGTGTTTGATTTAGAGTTCCACATACATCTATCAATATAGGAGAAAACAGAGTGAAACGCCAAAATTCAAACTGTTACTGGAAACGAACGCTTCAACATAGAAGAACGAAATTGGGGGAACCAAGTGGGCTTAGTGTAATGATCATTACCTGAAAGTATCATCCAGTTTGGGTGAAAAAATAGTTGCTGAGATTTCTGGAGATTCGTAATTTTGGGTAGCTTGGCAACCCCTTTCAAGGAGAGTGTATCTCGCCAGTCACTGCTTAGTGCTACATCAAGAGGAAACAAAACCTAGAGACAGAACTTGAAACTACATAATCGTGTCAAGTTTGAAGAAGCTAGCACAAACCGTGTTTGATTTAGAGTTCCACATACATCTATCAATATAGGAGAAAACAGAGTGAAACGCCAAAATTCAAACTGTTACTGGAAACGAACGCTTCAACATAGAAGAACGAAATTTGGGGAACCAAGTGGGCTTAGTGTACTGATCATTACCTGAAAGTATCATCCAGTTTGGGTGAAAAAATAGTTGCTGAGATTTCTGGAGATTCGTAATTTTGGGAAGCTTGGCAACCCCTTTCAAGGACAGTGTATCTCGCCAGTCACTGCTTAGGCCTACATCAAGAGGAAACAAAACCTAGAGATAGAACTTGAAACTACATTATCGTGTCAAGTTTCAAAAAGCTAGCGCAAACCGTGTTTGATTTAGAGTTCCACATACATCTATCAATATAGGAGAAAACAGAGTGAAACGCCAAAATTCAAACTGTTACTGGAAACGAACGCTTCAACATAAAAGAACGAATTTGGGGGAACCAAGTGGGCTTAGTGTACTGATCATTACCTGAAAGTATCATCCAGTTTGGGTGAAAAAATAGTTGCTGAGATTTCTGGAGATTCGTAATTTTGGGAAGCTTGGCAACCCCTTTCAAGGACAGTGTATCTCGCCAGTCACTGCTTAGGCCTACATCAAGAGGAAACAAAACCTAGAGATAGAACTTGAAACTACATTATCGTGTCAAGTTTCAAAAAGCTAGCGCAAACCGTATTTGATTTAGAGTTCCACATACATCTATCAATATAGGAGAAAACTGAGTGAAACGCCAAAATTCAAACTGTTACTGGAAACGAACGCTTCAACATAGAAGAACGAAATTTGGGGAACCAAGTGGGCTTAGTGTACTGATCATTACCTGAAAGTATCATCCAGTTTGGGTGAAAAAATAGTTGCTGAGATTTCCGGAGATTCGTAATTTTGGGAAGCTTGGCAACCCCTTTCAAGGACAGTGTATCTCGCCAGTCACTGCTTAGGGCTACATCAAGAGGAAACAAAACCTAGAGACAGAACTTGAAACTACATTATCGTGTCAAGTTTCAAGAAGCTAGCACAAACCGTGTTTGATTTAGAGTTCCACATACATCTATCAATATAGGAGAAAACAGAGTGAAACGCCAAAATTCAAACTGTTACTGGAAACGAACGCTTCAACATAGAAGAACGAAATTTGGGGAACCAAGTGGGCTTCGTGTACTGATCATTACCTGAAAGTATCATCCAGTTTGGGTGAAAAAATAGTTGCTGAGATTTCTGGAGATTCGTAATTTTGGGTAGCTTGGCAACCCCTTTAAAGGACAGTGTATCTCGCCAGTCACTGCTTAGGGCTACATCAAGAGGAAACAAAACCTAGAGACAGAACTTGAAACTACATAATCGTGTGAAGTTTGAAGAAGCTAGCACAAACCGTGTTTGATTTAGAGTTCCACATACATCTATCAATATAGGAGAAAACAGAGTGAAACGCCAAAATTCAAACTGTTACTGGAAACGAACGCTTCAACATAGAAGAACGAAATTTGGGGAACCAAGTGGGCTTCGTGTACTGATCATTACCTGAAAGTATCATCCAGTTTGGGTGAAAAAATAGTTGCTGAGATTTCTGGAGATTCGTAATTTTGGGAAGCTTGGCAACCCCTTTCAAGGACAGTGTATCTCGCCAGTCACTGCTTAGGCCTACATCAAGAGGAAACAAAACCTAGAGATAGAACTTGAAACTACATTATCGTGTCAAGTTTCAAAAAGCTAGCGCAAACCGTGTTTGATTTAGAGTTCCACATACATCTATCAATATAGGAGAAAACAGAGTGAAACGCCAAAATTCAAACTGTTACTGGAAACGAACGCTTCAACATAGAAGAACGAAATTGGGGGAACCAAGTGGGCTTAGTGTACTGATCATTACCTGAAAGTATCATCCAGTTTGGGTGAAAAAATAGTTGCTGAGATTTCTGGAGATTCGTAATTTTGGGTAGCTTGGCAACCCCTTTCAAGGAGAGTGTATCTCGCCAGTCACTGCTTAGTGCTACATCAAGAGGAAACAAAACCTAGAGACAGAACTTGAAACTACATAATCGTGTCAAGTTTGAAGAAGCTAGCACAAACCGTGTTTGATTTAGAGTTCCACATACATCTATCAATATAGGAGAAAACAGAGTGAAACGCCAAAATTCAAACTGTTACTGGAAACGAACGCTTCAACATAGAAGAACGAAATTTGCGGAACCAAGTGGGCTTAGTGTACTGATCATTACCTGAAAGTATCATCCAGTTTGGGTGAAAAAATAGTTGCTGAGATTTCTGGAGATTCGTAATTTTGGGAAGCTTGGCAACCCCTTTCAAGGACAGTGTATCTCGCCAGTCACTGCTTAGGCCTACATCAAGAGGAAACAAAACCTAGAGATAGAACTTGAAACTACATTATCGTGTCAAGTTTCAAAAAGCTAGCGCAAACCGTGTTTGATTTAGAGTTCCACATACATCTATCAATATAGGAGAAAACAGAGTGAAACGCCAAAATTCAAACTGTTACTGGAAACGAACGCTTCAACATAAAAGAACGAATTTGGGGGAACCAAGTGGGCTTAGTGTACTGATCATTACCTGAAAGTATCATCCAGTTTGGGTGAAAAAATAGTTGCTGAGATTTCTGGAGATTCGTAATTTTGGGAAGCTTGGCAACCCCTTTCAAGGACAGTGTATCTCGCCAGTCACTGCTTAGGCCTACATCAAGAGGAAACAAAACCTAGAGATAGAACTTGAAACTACATTATCGTGTCAAGTTTCAAAAAGCTAGCGCAAACCGTATTTGATTTAGAGTTCCACATACATCTATCAATATAGGAGAAAACTGAGTGAAACGCCAAAATTCAAACTGTTACTGGAAACGAACGCTTCAACATAGAAGAACGAAATTTGGGGAACCAAGTGGGCTTAGTGTACTGATCATTACCTGAAAGTATCATCCAGTTTGGGTGAAAAAATAGTTGCTGAGATTTCCGGAGATTCGTAATTTTGGGAAGCTTGGCAACCCCTTTCAAGGACAGTGTATCTCGCCAGTCACTGCTTAGGGCTACATCAAGAGGAAACAAAACCTAGAGACAGAACTTGAAACTACATTATCGTGTCAAGTTTCAAGAAGCTAGCACAAACCGTGTTTGATTTAGAGTTCCACATACATCTATCAATATAGGAGAAAACAGAGTGAAACGCCAAAATTCAAACTGTTACTGGAAACGAACGCTTCAACATAGAAGAACGAAATTTGGGGAACCAAGTGGGCTTAGTGTACTGATCATTCCCTGAAAGTATCATCCAGTTTGGGTGAAAAAATAGTTGCTGAGATTTCTGGAGATTCGTAATTTTGGGAAGCTTGGCAACCCCTTTCAAGGACAGTGTATCTCGCCAGTCACTGCTTAGGGCTACATCAAGAGGAAACAAAACCTAGAGACAGAACTTGAAACTACATAATCGTGTCAAGTTTGAAGAAGCTAGCACAAACCGTGTTTGATTTAGAGTTCCACATACATCTATCAATATAGGAGAAAACAGAGTGAAACGCCAAAATTCAAACTGTTACTGGAAACGAACGCTTCAACATAGAAGAACGAAATTTGGGGAACCAAGTGGGCTTAGTGTACTGATCATTACCTGGAAGTATCATCCAGTTTGGGTGCAAAAATAGTTGCTGAGATTTCTGGAGATTCGTAATTTTGGGAAGCTTGGCAACCCCTTTCAAGGACAGTGTATCTCGCCAGTCACTGCTTAGGGCTACATCAAGAGGAAACAAAACCTAGAGACAGAACTTGAAACTACATTATCGTGTCAAGTTTCAAGAAGCTAGCACAAACCGTGTTTGATTTAGAGTTCCACATACATCTATCAATATAGGAGAAAACAGAGTGAAACGCCAAAATTCAAACTGTTACTGGAAACGAACGCTTCAACATAGAAGAACGAAATTTGGGGAACCAAGTGGGCTTAGTGTACTGATCATTCCCTCAAAGTATCATCCAGTTTGGGTGAAAAAATAGTTGCTGAGATTTCTGGAGATTCGTAATTTTGGGTAGCTTGGCAACCCCTTTCAAGGACAGTGTATCTCGCCAGTCACTGCTTAGGGCTACATCAAGAGGAACCAAAACCTAGAGACAGAACTTGAAACTACATAATCGTGTGAAGTTTGAAGAAGCTAGCACAAACCGTGTTTGATTTAGAGTTCCACATACATCTATCAATATAGGAGAAAACAGAGTGAAACGCCAAAATTCAAACTGTTACTGGAAACGAACGCTTCAACATAGAAGAACGAAATTTGGGGAACCAAGTGGGCTTAGTGTACTGATCATTACCTGGAAGTATCATCCAGTTTGGGTGAAAAAATAGTTTCTGAGATTTCTGGAGATTCGTAATTTGGGGTAGCTTGGCAACCAATTTCAAGGACAGTGTATCTCGCCAGTCACTGCTTAGTGCTACATCAAGAGGAAACAAAACCTAGAGACAGAACTTGAAACTACATAATCGTGTCAAGTTTGAAGAAGCTACAACAAACCGTGTTTGATTTAGAGTTCCACATACATCTATCAATATAGGAGAAAACAGAGTGAAACGCCAAAATTCAAACTGTTACTGGAAACGAACGCTTCAACATAGAAGAACGAAATTTGGGGAACCAAGTGGGCTTCGTGTACTGATCATTACCTGAAAGTATCATCCAGTTTGGGTGAAAAAATAGTTGCTGAGATTTCTGGAGATTCGTAATTTTGGGAAGCTTGGCAACCCCTTTCAAGGACAGTGTATCTCGCCAGTCACTGCTTAGGCCTACATCAAGAGGAAACAAAACCTAGAGATAGAACTTGAAACTACATTATCGTGTCAAGTTTCAAAAAGCTAGCGCAAACCGTGTTTGATTTAGAGTTCCACATACATCTATCAATATAGGAGAAAACAGAGTGAAACGCCAAAATTCAAACTGTTACTGGAAACGAACGCTTCAACATAGAAGAACGAAATTGGGGGAACCAAGTGGGCTTAGTGTACTGATCATTACCTGAAAGTATCATCCAGTTTGGGTGAAAAAATAGTTGCTGAGATTTCTGGAGATTCGTAATTTTGGGTAGCTTGGCAACCCCTTTCAAGGAGAGTGTATCTCGCCAGTCACTGCTTAGTGCTACATCAAGAGGAAACAAAACCTAGAGACAGAACTTGAAACTACATAATCGTGTCAAGTTTGAAGAAGCTAGCACAAACCGTGTTTGATTTAGAGTTCCACATACATCTATCAATATAGGAGAAAACAGAGTGAAACGCCAAAATTCAAACTGTTACTGGAAACGAACGCTTCAACATAGAAGAACGAAATTTGGGGAACCAAGTGGGCTTAGTGTACTGATCATTACCTGAAAGTATCATCCAGTTTGGGTGAAAAAATAGTTGCTGAGCTTTCTGGAGATTCGTAATTTTGGGAAGCTTGGCAACCCCTTTCAAGGACAGTGTATCTCGCCAGTCACTGCTTAGGCCTACATCAAGAGGAAACAAAACCTAGAGATAGAACTTGAAACTACATTATCGTGTCAAGTTTCAAAAAGCTAGCGCAAACCGTATTTGATTTAGAGTTCCACATACATCTATCAATATAGGAGAAAACAGAGTGAAACGCCAAAATTCAAACTGTTACTGGAAACGAACGCTTCAACATAGAAGAACGAAATTTGGGGAACCAAGTGGGCTTAGTGTACTGATCATTACCTGAAAGTATCATCCAGTTTGGGTGAAAAAATAGTTGCTGAGATTTCCGGAGATTCGTAATTTTGGGAAGCTTGGCAACCCCTTTCAAGGACAGTGTATCTCGCCAGTCACTGCTTAGGGCTACATCAAGAGGAAACAAAACCTAGAGACAGAACTTGAAACTACATAATCGTGTCAAGTTTGAAGAAGCTAGCACAAACCGTGTTTGATTTAGAGTTCCACATACATCTATCAATATAGGAGAAAACAGAGTGAAACGCCAAAATTCAAACTGTTACTGGAAACGAACGCTTCAACATAGAAGAACGAAATTTGGGGAACCAAGTGGGCTTAGTGTACTGATCATTACCTGGAAGTATCATCCAGTTTGGGTGCAAAAATAGTTGCTGAGATTTCTGGAGATTCGTAATTTTGGGAAGCTTGGCAACCCCTTTCAAGGACAGTGTATCTCGCCAGTCACTGCTTAGGGCTACATCAAGAGGAAACAAAACCTAGAGACAGAACTTGAAACTACATTATCGTGTCAAGTTTCAAGAAGCTAGCACAAACCGTGTTTGATTTAGAGTTCCACATACATCTATCAATATAGGAGAAAACAGAGTGAAACGCCAAAATTCAAACTGTTACTGGAAATGAACGCTTCAACATAGAAGAACGAAATTTGGGGAACCAAGTGGGCTTAGTGTACTGATCATTCCCTCAAAGTATCATCCAGTTTGGGTGAAAAAATAGTTGCTGAGATTTCTGGAGATTCGTAATTTTGGGTAGCTTGGCAACCCCTTTCAAGGACAGTGTATCTCGCCAGTCACTGCTTAGGGCTACATCAAGAGGAACCAAAACCTAGAGACAGAACTTGAAACTACATAATCGTGTGAAGTTTGAAGAAGCTAGCACAAACCGTGTTTGATTTAGAGTTCCACATACATCTATCAATATAGGAGAAAACAGAGTGAAACGCCAAAATTCAAACTGTTACTGGAAACGAACGCTTCAACATAGAAGAACGAAATTTGGGGAACCAAGTGGGCTTAGTGTACTGATCATTACCTGGAAGTATCATCCAGTTTGGGTGAAAAAATAGTTTCTGAGATTTCTGGAGATTCGTAATTTGGGGTAGCTTGGCAACCAATTTCAAGGACAGTGTATCTCGCCAGTCACTGCTTAGGGCTACATCAAGAGGAAACAAAACCTAGAGACAGAACTTGAAACTACATAATCGTGTCAAGTTTGAAGAAGCTACAACAAACCGTGTTTGATTTAGAGTTCCACATACATCTATCAATATAGGAGAAAACAGAGTGAAACGCCAAAATTCAAACTGTTACTGGAAACGAACGCTTCAACATAGAAGAACGAAATTTGGGGAACCAAGTGGGCTTCGTGTACTGATCATTACCTGAAAGTATCATCCAGTTTGGGTGAAAAAATAGTTGCTGAGATTTCTGGAGATTCGTAATTTTGGGAAGCTTGGCAACCCCTTTCAAGGACAGTGTATCTCGCCAGTCACTGCTTAGGCCTACATCAAGAGGAAACAAAACCTAGAGATAGAACTTGAAACTACATTATCGTGTCAAGTTTCAAAAAGCTAGCGCAAACCGTGTTTGATTTAGAGTTCCACATACATCTATCAATATAGGAGAAAACAGAGTGAAACGCCAAAATTCAAACTGTTACTGGAAACGAACGCTTCAACATAGAAGAACGAAATTGGGGGAACCAAGTGGGCTTAGTGTACTGATCATTACCTGAAAGTATCATCCAGTTTGGGTGAAAAAATAGTTGCTGAGATTTCTGGAGATTCGTAATTTTGGGAAGCTTGGCAACCCCTTTCAAGGACAGTGTATCTCGCCAGTCACTGCTTAGGCCTACATCAAGAGGAAACAAAACCTAGAGATAGAACTTGAAACTACATTATCGTGTCAAGTTTCAAAAAGCTAGCGCAAACCGTGTTTGATTTAGAGTTCCACATACATCTATCAATATAGGAGAAAACAGAGTGAAACGCCAAAATTCAAACTGTTACTGGAAACGAACGCTTCAACATAAAAGAACGAATTTGGGGGAACCAAGTGGGCTTAGTGTACTGATCATTACCTGAAAGTATCATCCAGTTTGGGTGAAAAAATAGTTGCTGAGATTTCTGGAGATTCGTAATTTTGGGAAGCTTGGCAACCCCTTTCAAGGACAGTGTATCTCGCCAGTCACTGCTTAGGCCTACATCAAGAGGAAACAAAACCTAGAGATAGAACTTGAAACTACATTATCGTGTCAAGTTTCAAAAAGCTAGCGCAAACCGTATTTGATTTAGAGTTCCACATACATCTATCAATATAGGAGAAAACAGAGTGAAACGCCAAAATTCAAACTGTTACTGGAAACGAACGCTTCAACATAGAAGAACGAAATTTGGGGAACCAAGTGGGCTTAGTGTACTGATCATTACCTGAAAGTATCATCCAGTTTGGGTGAAAAAATAGTTGCTGAGATTTCCGGAGATTCGTAATTTTGGGAAGCTTGGCAACCCCTTTCAAGGACAGTGTATCTCGCCAGTCACTGCTTAGGGCTACATCAAGAGGAAACAAAACCTAGAGACAGAACTTGAAACTACATTATCGTGTCAAGTTTCAAGAAGCTAGCACAAACCGTGTTTGATTTAGAGTTCCACATACATCTATCAATATAGGAGAAAACAGAGTGAAACGCCAAAATTCAAACTGTTACTGGAAACGAACGCTTCAACATAGAAGAACGAAATTTGGGGAACCAAGTGGGCTTAGTGTACTGATCATTCCCTGAAAGTATCATCCAGTTTGGGTGCAAAAATAGTTGCTGAGATTTCTGGAGATTCGTAATTTTGGGTAGCTTGGCAACCCCTTTCAAGGACAGTGTATCTCGCCAGTCACTGCTTAGGGCTACATCAAGAGGAAACAAAACCTAGAGACAGAACTTGAAACTACATAATCGTGTCAAGTTTGAAGAAGCTAGCACAAACCGTGTTTGATTTAGAGTTCCACATACATCTATCAATATAGGAGAAAACAGAGTGAAACGCCAAAATTCAAACTGTTACTGGAAACGAACGCTTCAACATAGAAGAACGAAATTTGGGGAACCAAGTGGGCTTAGTGTACTGATCATTCCCTCAAAGTATCATCCAGTTTGGGTGAAAAAATAGTTGCTGAGATTTCTGGAGATTCGTAATTTTGGGTAGCTTGGCAACCCCTTTCAAGGACAGTGTATCTCGCCAGTCACTGCTTAGGGCTACATCAAGAGGAACCAAAACCTAGAGACAGAACTTGAAACTACATAATCGTGTGAAGTTTGAAGAAGCTAGCACAAACCGTGTTTGATTTAGAGTTCCACATACATCTATCAATATAGGAGAAAACAGAGTGAAACGCCAAAATTCAAACTGTTACTGGAAACGAACGCTTCAACATAGAAGAACGAAATTTGGGGAACCAAGTGGGCTTAGTGTACTGATCATTACCTGGAAGTATCATCCAGTTTGGGTGAAAAAATAGTTTCTGAGATTTCTGGAGATTCGTAATTTGGGGTAGCTTGGCAACCAATTTCAAGGACAGTGTATCTCGCCAGTCACTGCTTAGGGCTACATCAAGAGGAAACAAAACCTAGAGACAGAACTTGAAACTACATAATCGTGTCAAGTTTGAAGAAGCTACAACAAACCGTGTTTGATTTAGAGTTCCACATACATCTATCAATATAGGAGAAAACAGAGTGAAACGCCAAAATTCAAACTGTTACTGGAAACGAACGCTTCAACATAGAAGAACGAAATTGGGGGAACCAAGTGGGCTTAGTGTACTGATCATTACCTGAAAGTATCATCCAGTTTGGGTGAAAAAATAGTTGCTGAGATTTCTGGAGATTCGTAATTTTGGGAAGCTTGGCAACCCCTTTCAAGGACAGTGTATCTCGCCAGTCACTGCTTAGGCCTACATCAAGAGGAAACAAAACCTAGAGATAGAACTTGAAACTACATTATCGTGTCAAGTTTCAAAAAGCTAGCGCAAACCGTGTTTGATTTAGAGTTCCACATACATCTATCAATATAGGAGAAAACAGAGTGAAACGCCAAAATTCAAACTGTTACTGGAAACGAACGCTTCAACATAAAAGAACGAATTTGGGGGAACCAAGTGGGCTTAGTGTACTGATCATTACCTGAAAGTATCATCCAGTTTGGGTGAAAAAATAGTTGCTGAGATTTCTGGAGATTCGTAATTTTGGGAAGCTTGGCAACCCCTTTCAAGGACAGTGTATCTCGCCAGTCACTGCTTAGGCCTACATCAAGAGGAAACAAAACCTAGAGATAGAACTTGAAACTACATTATCGTGTCAAGTTTCAAAAAGCTAGCGCAAACCGTATTTGATTTAGAGTTCCACATACATCTATCAATATAGGAGAAAACAGAGTGAAACGCCAAAATTCAAACTGTTACTGGAAACGAACGCTTCAACATAGAAGAACGAAATTTGGGGAACCAAGTGGGCTTAGTGTACTGATCATTACCTGAAAGTATCATCCAGTTTGGGTGAAAAAATAGTTGCTGAGATTTCCGGAGATTCGTAATTTTGGGAAGCTTGGCAACCCCTTTCAAGGACAGTGTATCTCGCCAGTCACTGCTTAGGGCTACATCAAGAGGAAACAAAACCTAGAGACAGAACTTGAAACTACATTATCGTGTCAAGTTTCAAGAAGCTAGCACAAACCGTGTTTGATTTAGAGTTCCACATACATCTATCAATATAGGAGAAAACAGAGTGAAACGCCAAAATTCAAACTGTTACTGGAAACGAACGCTTCAACATAGAAGAACGAAATTTGGGGAACCAAGTGGGCTTAGTGTACTGATCATTCCCTGAAAGTATCATCCAGTTTGGGTGCAAAAATAGTTGCTGAGATTTCTGGAGATTCGTAATTTTGGGTAGCTTGGCAACCCCTTTCAAGGACAGTGTATCTCGCCAGTCACTGCTTAGGGCTACATCAAGAGGAAACAAAACCTAGAGACAGAACTTGAAACTACATAATCGTGTCAAGTTTGAAGAAGCTAGCACAAACCGTGTTTGATTTAGAGTTCCACATACATCTATCAATATAGGAGAAAACAGAGTGAAACGCCAAAATTCAAACTGTTACTGGAAACGAACGCTTCAACATAGAAGAACGAAATTTGGGGAACCAAGTGGGCTTAGTGTACTGATCATTCCCTCAAAGTATCATCCAGTTTGGGTGAAAAAATAGTTGCTGAGATTTCTGGAGATTCGTAATTTTGGGTAGCTTGGCAACCCCTTTCAAGGACAGTGTATCTCGCCAGTCACTGCTTAGGGCTACATCAAGAGGAACCAAAACCTAGAGACAGAACTTGAAACTACATAATCGTGTGAAGTTTGAAGAAGCTAGCACAAACCGTGTTTGATTTAGAGTTCCACATACATCTATCAATATAGGAGAAAACAGAGTGAAACGCCAAAATTCAAACTGTTACTGGAAACGAACGCTTCAACATAGAAGAACGAAATTTGGGGAACCAAGTGGGCTTAGTGTACTGATCATTACCTGGAAGTATCATCCAGTTTGGGTGCAAAAATAGTTGCTGAGATTTCTGGAGATTCGTAATTTTGGGAAGCTTGGCAACCCCTTTCAAGGACAGTGTATCTCGCCAGTCACTGCTTAGGGCTACATCAAGAGGAAACAAAACCTAGAGACAGAACTTGAAACTACATTATCGTGTCAAGTTTCAAGAAGCTAGCACAAACCGTGTTTGATTTAGAGTTCCACATACATCTATCAATATAGGAGAAAACAGAGTGAAACGCCAAAATTCAAACTGTTACTGGAAACGAACGCTTCAACATAGAAGAACGAAATTTGGGGAACCAAGTGGGCTTAGTGTACTGATCATTCCCTCAAAGTATCATCCAGTTTGGGTGAAAAAATAGTTGCTGAGATTTCTGGAGATTCGTAATTTTGGGTAGCTTGGCAACCCCTTTCAAGGACAGTGTATCTCGCCAGTCACTGCTTAGGGCTACATCAAGAGGAACCAAAACCTAGAGACAGAACTTGAAACTACATAATCGTGTGAAGTTTGAAGAAGCTAGCACAAACCGTGTTTGATTTAGAGTTCCACATACATCTATCAATATAGGAGAAAACAGAGTGAAACGCCAAAATTCAAACTGTTACTGGAAACGAACGCTTCAACATAGAAGAACGAAATTTGGGGAACCAAGTGGGCTTAGTGTACTGATCATTACCTGGAAGTATCATCCAGTTTGGGTGAAAAAATAGTTTCTGAGATTTCTGGAGATTCGTAATTTGGGGTAGCTTGGCAACCAATTTCAAGGACAGTGTATCTCGCCAGTCACTGCTTAGGGCTACATCAAGAGGAAACAAAACCTAGAGACAGAACTTGAAACTACATAATCGTGTCAAGTTTGAAGAAGCTACAACAAACCGTGTTTGATTTAGAGTTCCACATACATCTATCAATATAGGAGAAAACAGAGTGAAACGCCAAAATTCAAACTGTTACTGGAAACGAACGCTTCAACATAGAAGAACGAAATTTGGGGAACCAAGTGGGCTTCGTGTACTGATCATTACCTGAAAGTATCATCCAGTTTGGGTGAAAAAATAGTTGCTGAGATTTCTGGAGATTCGTAATTTTGGGAAGCTTGGCAACCCCTTTCAAGGACAGTGTATCTCGCCAGTCACTGCTTAGGCCTACATCAAGAGGAAACAAAACCTAGAGATAGAACTTGAAACTACATTATCGTGTCAAGTTTCAAAAAGCTAGCGCAAACCGTGTTTGATTTAGAGTTCCACATACATCTATCAATATAGGAGAAAACAGAGTGAAACGCCAAAATTCAAACTGTTACTGGAAACGAACGCTTCAACATAGAAAACGAAATTGGGGGAACCAAGTGGGCTTAGTGTAATGATCATTACCTGAAAGTATCATCCAGTTTGGGTGAAAAAATAGTTGCTGAGATTTCTGGAGATTCGTAATTTTGGGTAGCTTGGCAACCCCTTTCAAGGAGA
This sequence comes from Spermophilus citellus, assembly GCF_964194105.1. Classification (NCBI taxonomy): domain Eukaryota; kingdom Metazoa; phylum Chordata; class Mammalia; order Rodentia; family Sciuridae; genus Spermophilus; species Spermophilus citellus. The sequence continues at coordinate 79,720 of NW_027672742.1, read as the reverse complement.
GTGTATCTCGCCAGTCACTGCTTAGTGCTACATCAAGAGGAAACAAAACCTAGAGACAGAACTTGAAACTACATAATCGTGTCAAGTTTGAAGAAGCTAGCACAAACCGTGTTTGATTTAGAGTTCCACATACATCTATCAATATAGGAGAAAACAGAGTGAAACGCCAAAATTCAAACTGTTACTGGAAACGAACGCTTCAACATAGAAGAACGAAATTTGGGGAACCAAGTGGGCTTAGTGTACTGATCATTACCTGAAAGTATCATCCAGTTTGGGTGAAAAAATAGTTGCTGAGATTTCTGGAGATTCGTAATTTTGGGAAGCTTGGCAACCCCTTTCAAGGACAGTGTATCTCGCCAGTCACTGCTTAGGCCTACATCAAGAGGAAACAAAACCTAGAGATAGAACTTGAAACTACATTATCGTGTCAAGTTTCAAAAAGCTAGCGCAAACCGTGTTTGATTTAGAGTTCCACATACATCTATCAATATAGGAGAAAACAGAGTGAAACGCCAAAATTCAAACTGTTACTGGAAACGAACGCTTCAACATAAAAGAACGAATTTGGGGGAACCAAGTGGGCTTAGTGTACTGATCATTACCTGAAAGTATCATCCAGTTTGGGTGAAAAAATAGTTGCTGAGATTTCTGGAGATTCGTAATTTTGGGAAGCTTGGCAACCCCTTTCAAGGACAGTGTATCTCGCCAGTCACTGCTTAGGCCTACATCAAGAGGAAACAAAACCTAGAGATAGAACTTGAAACTACATTATCGTGTCAAGTTTCAAAAAGCTAGCGCAAACCGTATTTGATTTAGAGTTCCACATACATCTATCAATATAGGAGAAAACTGAGTGAAACGCCAAAATTCAAACTGTTACTGGAAACGAACGCTTCAACATAGAAGAACGAAATTTGGGGAACCAAGTGGGCTTAGTGTACTGATCATTACCTGAAAGTATCATCCAGTTTGGGTGAAAAAATAGTTGCTGAGATTTCCGGAGATTCGTAATTTTGGGAAGCTTGGCAACCCCTTTCAAGGACAGTGTATCTCGCCAGTCACTGCTTAGGGCTACATCAAGAGGAAACAAAACCTAGAGACAGAACTTGAAACTACATTATCGTGTCAAGTTTCAAGAAGCTAGCACAAACCGTGTTTGATTTAGAGTTCCACATACATCTATCAATATAGGAGAAAACAGAGTGAAACGCCAAAATTCAAACTGTTACTGGAAACGAACGCTTCAACATAGAAGAACGAAATTTGGGGAACCAAGTGGGCTTAGTGTACTGATCATTCCCTGAAAGTATCATCCAGTTTGGGTGAAAAAATAGTTGCTGAGATTTCTGGAGATTCGTAATTTTGGGTAGCTTGGCAACCCCTTTCAAGGACAGTGTATCTCGCCAGTCACTGCTTAGGGCTACATCAAGAGGAAACAAAACCTAGAGACAGAACTTGAAACTACATAATCGTGTCAAGTTTGAAGAAGCTAGCACAAACCGTGTTTGATTTAGAGTTCCACATACATCTATCAATATAGGAGAAAACAGAGTGAAACGCCAAAATTCAAACTGTTACTGGAAACGAACGCTTCAACATAGAAGAACGAAATTTGGGGAACCAAGTGGGCTTAGTGTACTGATCATTACCTGGAAGTATCATCCAGTTTGGGTGCAAAAATAGTTGCTGAGATTTCTGGAGATTCGTAATTTTGGGAAGCTTGGCAACCCCTTTCAAGGACAGTGTATCTCGCCAGTCACTGCTTAGGCCTACATCAAGAGGAAACAAAACCTAGAGACAGAACTTGAAACTACATTATCGTGTCAAGTTTCAAGAAGCTAGCACAAACCGTGTTTGATTTAGAGTTCCACATACATCTATCAATATAGGAGAAAACAGAGTGAAACGCCAAAATTCAAACTGTTACTGGAAACGAACGCTTCAACATAGAAGAACGAAATTTGGGGAACCAAGTGGGCTTAGTGTACTGATCATTCCCTCAAAGTATCATCCAGTTTGGGTGAAAAAATAGTTGCTGAGATTTCTGGAGATTCGTAATTTTGGGTAGCTTGGCAACCCCTTTCAAGGACAGTGTATCTCGCCAGTCACTGCTTAGGGCTACATCAAGAGGAACCAAAACCTAGAGACAGAACTTGAAACTACATAATCGTGTGAAGTTTGAAGAAGCTAGCACAAACCGTGTTTGATTTAGAGTTCCACATACATCTATCAATATAGGAGAAAACAGAGTGAAACGCCAAAATTCAAACTGTTACTGGAAACGAACGCTTCAACATAGAAGAACGAAATTTGGGGAACCAAGTGGGCTTAGTGTACTGATCATTACCTGAAAGTATCATCCAGTTTGGGTGAAAAAATAGTTGCTGAGATTTCTGGAGATTCGTAATTTTGGGAAGCTTGGCAACCCCTTTCAAGGACAGTGTATCTCGCCAGTCACTGCTTAGGCCTACATCAAGAGGAAACAAAACCTAGAGATAGAACTTGAAACTACATTATCGTGTCAAGTTTCAAAAAGCTAGCGCAAACCGTGTTTGATTTAGAGTTCCACATACATCTATCAATATAGGAGAAAACAGAGTGAAACGCCAAAATTCAAACTGTTACTGGAAACGAACGCTTCAACATAGAAGAACGAAATTTGGGGAACCAAGTGGGCTTAGTGTACTGATCATTACCTGGAAGTATCATCCAGTTTGGGTGCAAAAATAGTTGCTGAGATTTCTGGAGATTCGTAATTTTGGGAAGCTTGGCAACCCCTTTCAAGGACAGTGTATCTCGCCAGTCACTGCTTAGGGCTACATCAAGAGGAAACAAAACCTAGAGACAGAACTTGAAACTACATTATCGTGTCAAGTTTCAAGAAGCTAGCACAAACCGTGTTTGATTTAGAGTTCCACATACATCTATCAATATAGGAGAAAACAGAGTGAAACGCCAAAATTCAAACTGTTACTGGAAACGAACGCTTCAACATAGAAGAACGAAATTTGGGGAACCAAGTGGGCTTAGTGTACTGATCATTCCCTCAAAGTATCATCCAGTTTGGGTGAAAAAATAGTTGCTGAGATTTCTGGAGATTCGTAATTTTGGGTAGCTTGGCAACCCCTTTCAAGGAGAGTGTATCTCGCCAGTCACTGCTTAGTGCTACATCAAGAGGAAACAAAACCTAGAGACAGAACTTGAAACTACATAATCGTGTCAAGTTTGAAGAAGCTAGCACAAACCGTGTTTGATTTAGAGTTCCACATACATCTATCAATATAGGAGAAAACAGAGTGAAACGCCAAAATTCAAACTGTTACTGGAAACGAACGCTTCAACATAGAAGAACGAAATTTGGGGAACCAAGTGGGCTTAGTGTACTGATCATTACCTGAAAGTATCATCCAGTTTGGGTGAAAAAATAGTTGCTGAGATTTCTGGAGATTCGTAATTTTGGGAAGCTTGGCAACCCCTTTCAAGGACAGTGTATCTCGCCAGTCACTGCTTAGGCCTACATCAAGAGGAAACAAAACCTAGAGATAGAACTTGAAACTACATTATCGTGTCAAGTTTCAAAAAGCTAGCGCAAACCGTGTTTGATTTAGAGTTCCACATACATCTATCAATATAGGAGAAAACAGAGTGAAACGCCAAAATTCAAACTGTTACTGGAAACGAACGCTTCAACATAGAAGAACGAAATTTGGGGAACCAAGTGGGCTTAGTGTACTGATCATTCCCTGAAAGTATCATCCAGTTTGGGTGAAAAAATAGTTGCTGAGATTTCTGGAGATTCGTAATTTTGGGTAGCTTGGCAACCCCTTTCAAGGACAGTGTATCTCGCCAGTCACTGCTTAGGGCTACATCAAGAGGAAACAAAACCTAGAGACAGAACTTGAAACTACATAATCGTGTCAAGTTTGAAGAAGCTAGCACAAACCGTGTTTGATTTAGAGTTCCACATACATCTATCAATATAGGAGAAAACAGAGTGAAACGCCAAAATTCAAACTGTTACTGGAAACGAACGCTTCAACATAGAAGAACGAAATTTGGGGAACCAAGTGGGCTTAGTGTACTGATCATTACCTGGAAGTATCATCCAGTTTGGGTGCAAAAATAGTTGCTGAGATTTCTGGAGATTCGTAATTTTGGGAAGCTTGGCAACCCCTTTCAAGGACAGTGTATCTCGCCAGTCACTGCTTAGGGCTACATCAAGAGGAAACAAAACCTAGAGACAGAACTTGAAACTACATTATCGTGTCAAGTTTCAAGAAGCTAGCACAAACCGTGTTTGATTTAGAGTTCCACATACATCTATCAATATAGGAGAAAACAGAGTGAAACGCCAAAATTCAAACTGTTACTGGAAACGAACGCTTCAACATAGAAGAACGAAATTTGGGGAACCAAGTGGGCTTAGTGTACTGATCATTCCCTCAAAGTATCATCCAGTTTGGGTGAAAAAATAGTTGCTGAGATTTCTGGAGATTCGTAATTTTGGGTAGCTTGGCAACCCCTTTCAAGGACAGTGTATCTCGCCAGTCACTGCTTAGGGCTACATCAAGAGGAACCAAAACCTAGAGACAGAACTTGAAACTACATAATCGTGTGAAGTTTGAAGAAGCTAGCACAAACCGTGTTTGATTTAGAGTTCCACATACATCTATCAATATAGGAGAAAACAGAGTGAAACGCCAAAATTCAAACTGTTACTGGAAACGAACGCTTCAACATAGAAGAACGAAATTTGGGGAACCAAGTGGGCTTAGTGTACTGATCATTACCTGAAAGTATCATCCAGTTTGGGTGAAAAAATAGTTGCTGAGATTTCTGGAGATTCGTAATTTTGGGAAGCTTGGCAACCCCTTTCAAGGACAGTGTATCTCGCCAGTCACTGCTTAGGCCTACATCAAGAGGAAACAAAACCTAGAGATAGAACTTGAAACTACATTATCGTGTCAAGTTTCAAAAAGCTAGCGCAAACCGTGTTTGATTTAGAGTTCCACATACATCTATCAATATAGGAGAAAACAGAGTGAAACGCCAAAATTCAAACTGTTACTGGAAACGAACGCTTCAACATAGAAGAACGAAATTGGGGGAACCAAGTGGGCTTAGTGTAATGATCATTACCTGAAAGTATCATCCAGTTTGGGTGAAAAAATAGTTGCTGAGATTTCTGGAGATTCGTAATTTTGGGTAGCTTGGCAACCCCTTTCAAGGAGAGTGTATCTCGCCAGTCACTGCTTAGTGCTACATCAAGAGGAAACAAAACCTAGAGACAGAACTTGAAACTACATAATCGTGTCAAGTTTGAAGAAGCTAGCACAAACCGTGTTTGATTTAGAGTTCCACATACATCTATCAATATAGGAGAAAACAGAGTGAAACGCCAAAATTCAAACTGTTACTGGAAACGAACGCTTCAACATAGAAGAACGAAATTTGGGGAACCAAGTGGGCTTAGTGTACTGATCATTACCTGAAAGTATCATCCAGTTTGGGTGAAAAAATAGTTGCTGAGATTTCTGGAGATTCGTAATTTTGGGAAGCTTGGCAACCCCTTTCAAGGACAGTGTATCTCGCCAGTCACTGCTTAGGCCTACATCAAGAGGAAACAAAACCTAGAGATAGAACTTGAAACTACATTATCGTGTCAAGTTTCAAAAAGCTAGCGCAAACCGTGTTTGATTTAGAGTTCCACATACATCTATCAATATAGGAGAAAACAGAGTGAAACGCCAAAATTCAAACTGTTACTGGAAACGAACGCTTCAACATAAAAGAACGAATTTGGGGGAACCAAGTGGGCTTAGTGTACTGATCATTACCTGAAAGTATCATCCAGTTTGGGTGAAAAAATAGTTGCTGAGATTTCTGGAGATTCGTAATTTTGGGAAGCTTGGCAACCCCTTTCAAGGACAGTGTATCTCGCCAGTCACTGCTTAGGCCTACATCAAGAGGAAACAAAACCTAGAGATAGAACTTGAAACTACATTATCGTGTCAAGTTTCAAAAAGCTAGCGCAAACCGTATTTGATTTAGAGTTCCACATACATCTATCAATATAGGAGAAAACTGAGTGAAACGCCAAAATTCAAACTGTTACTGGAAACGAACGCTTCAACATAGAAGAACGAAATTTGGGGAACCAAGTGGGCTTAGTGTACTGATCATTACCTGAAAGTATCATCCAGTTTGGGTGAAAAAATAGTTGCTGAGATTTCCGGAGATTCGTAATTTTGGGAAGCTTGGCAACCCCTTTCAAGGACAGTGTATCTCGCCAGTCACTGCTTAGGGCTACATCAAGAGGAAACAAAACCTAGAGACAGAACTTGAAACTACATTATCGTGTCAAGTTTCAAGAAGCTAGCACAAACCGTGTTTGATTTAGAGTTCCACATACATCTATCAATATAGGAGAAAACAGAGTGAAACGCCAAAATTCAAACTGTTACTGGAAACGAACGCTTCAACATAGAAGAACGAAATTTGGGGAACCAAGTGGGCTTAGTGTACTGATCATTCCCTGAAAGTATCATCCAGTTTGGGTGAAAAAATAGTTGCTGAGATTTCTGGAGATTCGTAATTTTGGGTAGCTTGGCAACCCCTTTCAAGGACAGTGTATCTCGCCAGTCACTGCTTAGGGCTACATCAAGAGGAAACAAAACCTAGAGACAGAACTTGAAACTACATAATCGTGTCAAGTTTGAAGAAGCTAGCACAAACCGTGTTTGATTTAGAGTTCCACATACATCTATCAATATAGGAGAAAACAGAGTGAAACGCCAAAATTCAAACTGTTACTGGAAACGAACGCTTCAACATAGAAGAACGAAATTTGGGGAACCAAGTGGGCTTAGTGTACTGATCATTACCTGGAAGTATCATCCAGTTTGGGTGAAAAAATAGTTTCTGAGATTTCTGGAGATTCGTAATTTGGGGTAGCTTGGCAACCAATTTCAAGGACAGTGTATCTCGCCAGTCACTGCTTAGGGCTACATCAAGAGGAAACAAAACCTAGAGACAGAACTTGAAACTACATAATCGTGTCAAGTTTGAAGAAGCTACAACAAACCGTGTTTGATTTAGAGTTCCACATACATCTATCAATATAGGAGAAAACAGAGTGAAACGCCAAAATTCAAACTGTTACTGGAAACGAACGCTTCAACATAGAAGAACGAAATTTGGGGAACCAAGTGGGCTTCGTGTACTGATCATTACCTGAAAGTATCATCCAGTTTGGGTGAAAAAATAGTTGCTGAGATTTCTGGAGATTCGTAATTTTGGGAAGCTTGGCAACCCCTTTCAAGGACAGTGTATCTCGCCAGTCACTGCTTAGGCCTACATCAAGAGGAAACAAAACCTAGAGATAGAACTTGAAACTACATTATCGTGTCAAGTTTCAAAAAGCTAGCGCAAACCGTGTTTGATTTAGAGTTCCACATACATCTATCAATATAGGAGAAAACAGAGTGAAACGCCAAAATTCAAACTGTTACTGGAAACGAACGCTTCAACATAGAAGAACGAAATTGGGGGAACCAAGTGGGCTTAGTGTAATGATCATTACCTGAAAGTATCATCCAGTTTGGGTGAAAAAATAGTTGCTGAGATTTCTGGAGATTCGTAATTTTGGGTAGCTTGGCAACCCCTTTCAAGGAGAGTGTATCTCGCCAGTCACTGCTTAGTGCTACATCAAGAGGAAACAAAACCTAGAGACAGAACTTGAAACTACATAATCGTGTCAAGTTTGAAGAAGCTAGCACAAACCGTGTTTGATTTAGAGTTCCACATACATCTATCAATATAGGAGAAAACAGAGTGAAACGCCAAAATTCAAACTGTTACTGGAAACGAACGCTTCAACATAGAAGAACGAAATTTGGGGAACCAAGTGGGCTTAGTGTACTGATCATTACCTGAAAGTATCATCCAGTTTGGGTGAAAAAATAGTTGCTGAGATTTCTGGAGATTCGTAATTTTGGGAAGCTTGGCAACCCCTTTCAAGGACAGTGTATCTCGCCAGTCACTGCTTAGGCCTACATCAAGAGGAAACAAAACCTAGAGATAGAACTTGAAACTACATTATCGTGTCAAGTTTCAAAAAGCTAGCGCAAACCGTGTTTGATTTAGAGTTCCACATACATCTATCAATATAGGAGAAAACAGAGTGAAACGCCAAAATTCAAACTGTTACTGGAAACGAACGCTTCAACATAAAAGAACGAATTTGGGGGAACCAAGTGGGCTTAGTGTACTGATCATTACCTGAAAGTATCATCCAGTTTGGGTGAAAAAATAGTTGCTGAGATTTCTGGAGATTCGTAATTTTGGGAAGCTTGGCAACCCCTTTCAAGGACAGTGTATCTCGCCAGTCACTGCTTAGGCCTACATCAAGAGGAAACAAAACCTAGAGATAGAACTTGAAACTACATTATCGTGTCAAGTTTCAAAAAGCTAGCGCAAACCGTATTTGATTTAGAGTTCCACATACATCTATCAATATAGGAGAAAACTGAGTGAAACGCCAAAATTCAAACTGTTACTGGAAACGAACGCTTCAACATAGAAGAACGAAATTTGGGGAACCAAGTGGGCTTAGTGTACTGATCATTACCTGAAAGTATCATCCAGTTTGGGTGAAAAAATAGTTGCTGAGATTTCCGGAGATTCGTAATTTTGGGAAGCTTGGCAACCCCTTTCAAGGACAGTGTATCTCGCCAGTCACTGCTTAGGGCTACATCAAGAGGAAACAAAACCTAGAGACAGAACTTGAAACTACATTATCGTGTCAAGTTTCAAGAAGCTAGCACAAACCGTGTTTGATTTAGAGTTCCACATACATCTATCAATATAGGAGAAAACAGAGTGAAACGCCAAAATTCAAACTGTTACTGGAAACGAACGCTTCAACATAGAAGAACGAAATTTGGGGAACCAAGTGGGCTTAGTGTACTGATCATTCCCTGAAAGTATCATCCAGTTTGGGTGAAAAAATAGTTGCTGAGATTTCTGGAGATTCGTAATTTTGGGTAGCTTGGCAACCCCTTTCAAGGACAGTGTATCTCGCCAGTCACTGCTTAGGGCTACATCAAGAGGAAACAAAACCTAGAGACAGAACTTGAAACTACATAATCGTGTCAAGTTTGAAGAAGCTAGCACAAACCGTGTTTGATTTAGAGTTCCACATACATCTATCAATATAGGAGAAAACAGAGTGAAACGCCAAAATTCAAACTGTTACTGGAAACGAACGCTTCAACATAGAAGAACGAAATTTGGGGAACCAAGTGGGCTTAGTGTACTGATCATTACCTGGAAGTATCATCCAGTTTGGGTGAAAAAATAGTTTCTGAGATTTCTGGAGATTCGTAATTTGGGGTAGCTTGGCAACCAATTTCAAGGACAGTGTATCTCGCCAGTCACTGCTTAGGGCTACATCAAGAGGAAACAAAACCTAGAGACAGAACTTGAAACTACATAATCGTGTCAAGTTTGAAGAAGCTACAACAAACCGTGTTTGATTTAGAGTTCCACATACATCTATCAATATAGGAGAAAACAGAGTGAAACGCCAAAATTCAAACTGTTACTGGAAACGAACGCTTCAACATAGAAGAACGAAATTTGGGGAACCAAGTGGGCTTCGTGTACTGATCATTACCTGAAAGTATCATCCAGTTTGGGTGAAAAAATAGTTGCTGAGATTTCTGGAGATTCGTAATTTTGGGAAGCTTGGCAACCCCTTTCAAGGACAGTGTATCTCGCCAGTCACTGCTTACGCCTACATCAAGAGGAAACAAAACCTAGAGATAGAACTTGAAACTACATTATCGTGTCAAGTTTCAAAAAGCTAGCGCAAACCGTGTTTGATTTAGAGTTCCACATACATCTATCAATATAGGAGAAAACAGAGTGAAACGCCAAAATTCAAACTGTTACTGGAAACGAACGCTTCAACATAGAAGAACGAAATTGGGGGAACCAAGTGGGCTTAGTGTAATGATCATTACCTGAAAGTATCATCCAGTTTGGGTGAAAAAATAGTTGCTGAGATTTCTGGAGATTCGTAATTTTGGGTAGCTTGGCAACCCCTTTCAAGGAGAGTGTATCTCGCCAGTCACTGCTTAGTGCTACATCAAGAGGAAACAAAACCTAGAGACAGAACTTGAAACTACATAATCGTGTCAAGTTTGAAGAAGCTAGCACAAACCGTGTTTGATTTAGAGTTCCACATACATCTATCAATATAGGAGAAAACAGAGTGAAACGCCAAAATTCAAACTGTTACTGGAAACGAACGCTTCAACATAGAAGAACGAAATTTGGGGAACCAAGTGGGCTTAGTGTACTGATCATTACCTGAAAGTATCATCCAGTTTGGGTGAAAAAATAGTTGCTGAGATTTCTGGAGATTCGTAATTTTGGGAAGCTTGGCAACCCCTTTCAAGGACAGTGTATCTCGCCAGTCACTGCTTAGGCCTACATCAAGAGGAAACAAAACCTAGAGATAGAACTTGAAACTACATTATCGTGTCAAGTTTCAAAAAGCTAGCGCAAACCGTGTTTGATTTAGAGTTCCACATACATCTATCAATATAGGAGAAAACAGAGTGAAACGCCAAAATTCAAACTGTTACTGGAAACGAACGCTTCAACATAAAAGAACGAATTTGGGGGAACCAAGTGGGCTTAGTGTACTGATCATTACCTGAAAGTATCATCCAGTTTGGGTGAAAAAATAGTTGCTGAGATTTCTGGAGATTCGTAATTTTGGGAAGCTTGGCAACCCCTTTCAAGGACAGTGTATCTCGCCAGTCACTGCTTAGGCCTACATCAAGAGGAAACAAAACCTAGAGATAGAACTTGAAACTACATTATCGTGTCAAGTTTCAAAAAGCTAGCGCAAACCGTATTTGATTTAGAGTTCCACATACATCTATCAATATAGGAGAAAACTGAGTGAAACGCCAAAATTCAAACTGTTACTGGAAACGAACGCTTCAACATAGAAGAACGAAATTTGGGGAACCAAGTGGGCTTAGTGTACTGATCATTACCTGAAAGTATCATCCAGTTTGGGTGAAAAAATAGTTGCTGAGATTTCCGGAGATTCGTAATTTTGGGAAGCTTGGCAACCCCTTTCAAGGACAGTGTATCTCGCCAGTCACTGCTTAGGGCTACATCAAGAGGAAACAAAACCTAGAGACATAACTTGAAACTACATTATCGTGTCAAGTTTCAAGAAGCTAGCACAAACCGTGTTTGATTTAGAGTTCCACATACATCTATCAATATAGGAGAAAACAGAGTGAAACGCCAAAATTCAAACTGTTACTGGAAACGAACGCTTCAACATAGAAGAACGAAATTTGGGGAACCAAGTGGGCTTCGTGTACTGATCATTACCTGAAAGTATCATCCAGTTTGGGTGAAAAAATAGTTGCTGAGATTTCTGGAGATTCGTAATTTTGGGTAGCTTGGCAACCCCTTTAAAGGACAGTGTATCTCGCCAGTCACTGCTTAGGGCTACATCAAGAGGAAACAAAACCTAGAGACAGAACTTGAAACTACATAATCGTGTGAAGTTTGAAGAAGCTAGCACAAACCGTGTTTGATTTAGAGTTCCACATACATCTATCAATATAGGAGAAAACAGAGTGAAACGCCAAAATTCAAACTGTTACTGGAAACGAACGCTTCAACATAGAAGAACGAAATTTGGGGAACCAAGTGGGCTTCGTGTACTGATCATTACCTGAAAGTATCATCCAGTTTGGGTGAAAAAATAGTTGCTGAGATTTCTGGAGATTCGTAATTTTGGGAAGCTTGGCAACCCCTTTCAAGGACAGTGTATCTCGCCAGTCACTGCTTAGGCCTACATCAAGAGGAAACAAAACCTAGAGATAGAACTTGAAACTACATTATCGTGTCAAGTTTCAAAAAGCTAGCGCAAACCGTGTTTGATTTAGAGTTCCACATACATCTATCAATATAGGAGAAAACAGAGTGAAACGCCAAAATTCAAACTGTTACTGGAAACGAACGCTTCAACATAGAAGAACGAAATTGGGGGAACCAAGTGGGCTTAGTGTAATGATCATTACCTGAAAGTATCATCCAGTTTGGGTGAAAAAATAGTTGCTGAGATTTCTGGAGATTCGTAATTTTGGGTAGCTTGGCAACCCCTTTCAAGGAGAGTGTATCTCGCCAGTCACTGCTTAGTGCTACATCAAGAGGAAACAAAACCTAGAGACAGAACTTGAAACTACATAATCGTGTCAAGTTTGAAGAAGCTAGCACAAACCGTGTTTGATTTAGAGTTCCACATACATCTATCAATATAGGAGAAAACAGAGTGAAACGCCAAAATTCAAACTGTTACTGGAAACGAACGCTTCAACATAGAAGAACGAAATTTGGGGAACCAAGTGGGCTTAGTGTACTGATCATTACCTGAAAGTATCATCCAGTTTGGGTGAAAAAATAGTTGCTGAGATTTCTGGAGATTCGTAATTTTGGGAAGCTTGGCAACCCCTTTCAAGGACAGTGTATCTCGCCAGTCACTGCTTAGGCCTACATCAAGAGGAAACAAAACCTAGAGATAGAACTTGAAACTACATTATCGTGTCAAGTTTCAAAAAGCTAGCGCAAACCGTGTTTGATTTAGAGTTCCACATACATCTATCAATATAGGAGAAAACAGAGTGAAACGCCAAAATTCAAACTGTTACTGGAAACGAACGCTTCAACATAAAAGAACGAATTTGGGGGAACCAAGTGGGCTTAGTGTACTGATCATTACCTGAAAGTATCATCCAGTTTGGGTGAAAAAATAGTTGCTGAGATTTCTGGAGATTCGTAATTTTGGGAAGCTTGGCAACCCCTTTCAAGGACAGTGTATCTCGCCAGTCACTGCTTAGGCCTACATCAAGAGGAAACAAAACCTAGAGATAGAACTTGAAACTACATTATCGTGTCAAGTTTCAAAAAGCTAGCGCAAACCGTATTTGATTTAGAGTTCCACATACATCTATCAATATAGGAGAAAACTGAGTGAAACGCCAAAATTCAAACTGTTACTGGAAACGAACGCTTCAACATAGAAGAACGAAATTTGGGGAACCAAGTGGGCTTAGTGTACTGATCATTACCTGAAAGTATCATCCAGTTTGGGTGAAAAAATAGTTGCTGAGATTTCCGGAGATTCGTAATTTTGGGAAGCTTGGCAACCCCTTTCAAGGACAGTGTATCTCGCCAGTCACTGCTTAGGGCTACATCAAGAGGAAACAAAACCTAGAGACAGAACTTGAAACTACATTATCGTGTCAAGTTTCAAGAAGCTAGCACAAACCGTGTTTGATTTAGAGTTCCACATACATCTATCAATATAGGAGAAAACAGAGTGAAACGCCAAAATTCAAACTGTTACTGGAAACGAACGCTTCAACATAGAAGAACGAAATTTGGGGAACCAAGTGGGCTTCGTGTACTGATCATTACCTGAAAGTATCATCCAGTTTGGGTGAAAAAATAGTTGCTGAGATTTCTGGAGATTCGTAATTTTGGGTAGCTTGGCAACCCCTTTAAAGGACAGTGTATCTCGCCAGTCACTGCTTAGGGCTACATCAAGAGGAAACAAAACCTAGAGACAGAACTTGAAACTACATAATCGTGTGAAGTTTGAAGAAGCTAGCACAAACCGTGTTTGATTTAGAGTTCCACATACATCTATCAATATAGGAGAAAACAGAGTGAAACGCCAAAATTCAAACTGTTACTGGAAACGAACGCTTCAACATAGAAGAACGAAATTTGGGGAACCAAGTGGGCTTCGTGTACTGATCATTACCTGAAAGTATCATCCAGTTTGGGTGAAAAAATAGTTGCTGAGATTTCTGGAGATTCGTAATTTTGGGAAGCTTGGCAACCCCTTTCAAGGACAGTGTATCTCGCCAGTCACTGCTTAGGCCTACATCAAGAGGAAACAAAACCTAGAGATAGAACTTGAAACTACATTATCGTGTCAAGTTTCAAAAAGCTAGCGCAAACCGTGTTTGATTTAGAGTTCCACATACATCTATCAATATAGGAGAAAACAGAGTGAAACGCCAAAATTCAAACTGTTACTGGAAACGAACGCTTCAACATAGAAGAACGAAATTGGGGGAACCAAGTGGGCTTAGTGTACTGATCATTACCTGAAAGTATCATCCAGTTTGGGTGAAAAAATAGTTGCTGAGATTTCTGGAGATTCGTAATTTTGGGTAGCTTGGCAACCCCTTTCAAGGAGAGTGTATCTCGCCAGTCACTGCTTAGTGCTACATCAAGAGGAAACAAAACCTAGAGACAGAACTTGAAACTACATAATCGTGTCAAGTTTGAAGAAGCTAGCACAAACCGTGTTTGATTTAGAGTTCCACATACATCTATCAATATAGGAGAAAACAGAGTGAAACGCCAAAATTCAAACTGTTACTGGAAACGAACGCTTCAACATAGAAGAACGAAATTTGCGGAACCAAGTGGGCTTAGTGTACTGATCATTACCTGAAAGTATCATCCAGTTTGGGTGAAAAAATAGTTGCTGAGATTTCTGGAGATTCGTAATTTTGGGAAGCTTGGCAACCCCTTTCAAGGACAGTGTATCTCGCCAGTCACTGCTTAGGCCTACATCAAGAGGAAACAAAACCTAGAGATAGAACTTGAAACTACATTATCGTGTCAAGTTTCAAAAAGCTAGCGCAAACCGTGTTTGATTTAGAGTTCCACATACATCTATCAATATAGGAGAAAACAGAGTGAAACGCCAAAATTCAAACTGTTACTGGAAACGAACGCTTCAACATAGAAGAACGAAATTTTTGGAACCAAGTGGGCTTAGTGTACTGATCATTACCTGAAAGTATCATCCAGTTTGGGTGAAAAAATAGTTGCTGAGATTTCTGGAGATTCGTAATTTTGGGAAGCTTGGCAACCCCTTTCAAGGACAGTGTATCTCGCCAGTCACTGCTTAGGGCTACATCAAGAGGAAACAAAACCTAGAGACAGAACTTGAAACTACATTATCGTGTCAAGTTTCAAGAAGCTAGCACAAACCGTGTTTGATTTAGAGTTCCACATACATCTATCAATATAGGAGAAAACAGAGTGAAACGCCAAAATTCAAACTGTTACTGGAAACGAACGCTTCAACATAGAAGAACGAAATTTGGGGAACCAAGTGGGCTTAGTGTACTGATCATTCCCTGAAAGTATCATCCAGTTTGGGTGAAAAAATAGTTGCTGAGATTTCTGGAGATTCGTAATTTAGGGTAGCTTGGCAACCCCTTTCAAGGACAGTGTATCTCGCCAGTCACTGCTTAGGGCTACATCAAGAGGAACCAAAACCTAGAGACAGAACTTGAAACTACATAATCGTGTGAAGTTTGAAGAAGCTAGCACAAACCGTGTTTGATTTAGAGTTCCACATACATCTATCAATATAGGAGAAAACAGAGTGAAACGCCAAAATTCAAACTGTTACTGGAAACGAACGCTTCAACATAGAAGAACGAAATTTGGGGAACCAAGTGGGCTTAGTGTACTGATCATTACCTGGAAGTATCATCCAGTTTGGGTGCAAAAATAGTTGCTGAGATTTCTGGAGATTCGTAATTTTGGGAAGCTTGGCAACCCCTTTCAAGGACAGTGTATCTCGCCAGTCACTGCTTAGGGCTACATCAAGAGGAAACAAAACCTAGAGACAGAACTTGAAACTACATTATCGTGTCAAGTTTGAAGAAGCTACAACAAACCGTGTTTGATTTAGAGTTCCACATACATCTATCAATATAGGAGAAAACAGAGTGAAACGCCAAAACTCAAACTGTTACTGGAAACGAACGCTTCAACATAGAAGAACGAAATTTGGGGAACCAAGTGGGCTTCGTGTACTGATCATTACCTGAAAGTATCATCCAGTTTGGGTGAAAAAATAGTTGCTGAGATTTCTGGAGATTCGTAATTTTGGGAAGCTTGGCAACCCCTTTCAAGGACAGTGTATCTCGCCAGTCACTGCTTAGGCCTACATCAAGAGGAAACAAAACCTAAAGATAGAACTTGAAACTACATTATCGTGTCAAGTTTCAAAAAGCTAGCGCAAACCGTGTTTGATTTAGAGTTCCACATACATCTATCAATATAGGAGAAAACAGAGTGAAACGCCAAAATTCAAACTGTTACTGGAAACGAACGCTTCAACATAGAAGAACGAAATTGGGGGAACCAAGTGGGCTTAGTGTACTGATCATTACCTGAAAGTATCATCCAGTTTGGGTGAAAAAATAGTTGCTGAGATTTCTGGAGATTCGTAATTTTGGGTAGCTTGGCAACCCCTTTCAAGGAGAGTGTATCTCGCCAGTCACTGCTTAGTGCTACATCAAGAGGAAACAAAACCTAGAGACAGAACTTGAAACTACATAATCGTGTCAAGTTTGAAGAAGCTAGCACAAACCGTGTTTGATTTAGAGTTCCACATACATCTATCAATATAGGAGAAAACAGAGTGAAATGCCAAAATTCAAACTGTTACTGGAAACGAACGCTTCAACATAGAAGAACGAAATTTGGGGAACCAAGTGGGCTTAGTGTACTGATCATTACCTGAAAGTATCATCCAGTTTGGGTGAAAAAATAGTTGCTGAGATTTCTGGAGATTCGTAATTTTGGGAAGCTTGGCAACCCCTTTCAAGGACAGTGTATCTCGCCAGTCACTGCTTAGGCCTACATCAAGAGGAAACAAAACCTAGAGATAGAACTTGAAACTACATTATCGTGTCAAGTTTCAAAAAGCTAGCGCAAACCGTGTTTGATTTAGAGTTCCACATACATCTATCAATATAGGAGAAAACAGAGTGAAACGCCAAAATTCAAACTGTTACTGGAAACGAACGCTTCAACATAGAAGAACGAATTTGGGGGAACCAAGTGGGCTTAGTGTACTGATCATTACCTGAAAGTATCATCCAGTTTGGGTGAAAAAATAGTTGCTGAGATTTCTGGAGATTCGTAATTTTGGGAAGCTTGGCAACCCCTTTCAAGGACAGTGTATCTCGCCAGTCACTGCTTAGGCCTACATCAAGAGGAAACAAAACCTAGAGATAGAACTTGAAACTACATTATCGTGTCAAGTTTCAAAAAGCTAGCGCAAACCGTGTTTGATTTAGAGTTCCACATACATCTATCAATATAGGAGAAAACAGAGTGAAACGCCAAAATTCAAACTGTTACTGGAAACGAACGCTTCAACATAGAAGAACGAAATTGGGGGAACCAAGTGGGCTTAGTGTAATGATCATTACCTGAAAGTATCATCCAGTTTGGGTGAAAAAATAGTTGCTGAGATTTCTGGAGATTCGTAATTTTGGGTAGCTTGGCAACCCCTTTCAAGGAGAGTGTATCTCGCCAGTCACTGCTTAGTGCTACATCAAGAGGAAACAAAACCTAGAGACAGAACTTGAAACTACATAATCGTGTCAAGTTTGAAGAAGCTAGCACAAACCGTGTTTGATTTAGAGTTCCACATACATCTATCAATATAGGAGAAAACAGAGTGAAACGCCAAAATTCAAACTGTTACTGGAAACGAACGCTTCAACATAGAAGAACGAATTTGGGGGAACCAAGTGGGCTTAGTGTACTGATCATTACCTGAAAGTATCATCCAGTTTGGGTGAAAAAATAGTTGCTGAGATTTCTGGAGATTCGTAATTTTGGGAAGCTTGGCAACCCCTTTCAAGGACAGTGTATCTCGCCAGTCACTGCTTAGGCCTACATCAAGAGGAAACAAAACCTAGAGATAGAACTTGAAACTACATTATCGTGTCAAGTTTCAAAAAGCTAGCGCAAACCGTGTTTGATTTAGAGTTCCACATACATCTATCAATATAGGAGAAAACAGAGTGAAACGCCAAAATTCAAACTGTTACTGGAAACGAACGCTTCAACATAGAAGAACGAAATTGGGGGAACCAAGTGGGCTTAGTGTAATGATCATTACCTGAAAGTATCATCCAGTTTGGGTGAAAAAATAGTTGCTGAGATTTCTGGAGATTCGTAATTTTGGGTAGCTTGGCAACCCCTTTCAAGGAGAGTGTATCTCGCCAGTCACTGCTTAGTGCTACATCAAGAGGAAACAAAACCTAGAGACAGAACTTGAAACTACATAATCGTGTCAAGTTTGAAGAAGCTAGCACAAACCGTGTTTGATTTAGAGTTCCACATACATCTATCAATATAGGAGAAAACAGAGTGAAACGCCAAAATTCAAACTGTTACTGGAAACGAACGCTTCAACATAGAAGAACGAAATTTGGGGAACCAAGTGGGCTTAGTGTACTGATCATTACCTGAAAGTATCATCCAGTTTGGGTGAAAAAATAGTTGCTGAGATTTCTGGAGATTCGTAATTTTGGGAAGCTTGGCAACCCCTTTCAAGGACAGTGTATCTCGCCAGTCACTGCTTAGGCCTACATCAAGAGGAAACAAAACCTAGAGATAGAACTTGAAACTACATTATCGTGTCAAGTTTCAAAAAGCTAGCGCAAACCGTGTTTGATTTAGAGTTCCACATACATCTATCAATATAGGAGAAAACAGAGTGAAACGCCAAAATTCAAACTGTTACTGGAAACGAACGCTTCAACATAAAAGAACGAATTTGGGGGAACCAAGTGGGCTTAGTGTACTGATCATTACCTGAAAGTATCATCCAGTTTGGGTGAAAAAATAGTTGCTGAGATTTCTGGAGATTCGTAATTTTGGGAAGCTTGGCAACCCCTTTCAAGGACAGTGTATCTCGCCAGTCACTGCTTAGGGCTACATCAAGAGGAAACAAAACCTAGAGACAGAACTTGAAACTACATTATCGTGTCAAGTTTGAAGAAGCTACAACAAACCGTGTTTGATTTAGAGTTCCACATACATCTATCAATATAGGAGAAAACAGAGTGAAACGCCAAAACTCAAACTGTTACTGGAAACGAACGCTTCAACATAGAAGAACGAAATTTGGGGAACCAAGTGGGCTTCGTGTACTGATCATTACCTGAAAGTATCATCCAGTTTGGGTGAAAAAATAGTTGCTGAGATTTCTGGAGATTCGTAATTTTGGGAAGCTTGGCAACCCCTTTCAAGGACAGTGTATCTCGCCAGTCACTGCTTAGGCCTACATCAAGAGGAAACAAAACCTCAAGATAGAACTTGAAACTACATTATCGTGTCAAGTTTCAAAAAGCTAGCGCAAACCGTGTTTGATTTAGAGTTCCACATACATCTATCAATATAGGAGAAAACAGAGTGAAACGCCAAAATTCAAACTGTTACTGGAAACGAACGCTTCAACATAGAAGAACGAAATTGGGGGAACCAAGTGGGCTTAGTGTACTGATCATTACCTGAAAGTATCATCCAGTTTGGGTGAAAAAATAGTTGCTGAGATTTCTGGAGATTCGTAATTTTGGGTAGCTTGGCAACCCCTTTCAAGGAGAGTGTATCTCGCCAGTCACTGCTTAGTGCTACATCAAGAGGAAACAAAACCTAGAGACAGAACTTGAAACTACATAATCGTGTCAAGTTTGAAGAAGCTAGCACAAACCGTGTTTGATTTAGAGTTCCACATACATCTATCAATATAGGAGAAAACAGAGTGAAATGCCAAAATTCAAACTGTTACTGGAAACGAACGCTTCAACATAGAAGAACGAAATTTGGGGAACCAAGTGGGCTTAGTGTACTGATCATTACCTGAAAGTATCATCCAGTTTGGGTGAAAAAATAGTTGCTGAGATTTCTGGAGATTCGTAATTTTGGGAAGCTTGGCAACCCCTTTCAAGGACAGTGTATCTCGCCAGTCACTGCTTAGGCCTACATCAAGAGGAAACAAAACCTAGAGATAGAACTTGAAACTACATTATCGTGTCAAGTTTCAAAAAGCTAGCGCAAACCGTGTTTGATTTAGAGTTCCACATACATCTATCAATATAGGAGAAAACAGAGTGAAACGCCAAAATTCAAACTGTTACTGGAAACGAACGCTTCAACATAGAAGAACGAATTTGGGGGAACCAAGTGGGCTTAGTGTACTGATCATTACCTGAAAGTATCATCCAGTTTGGGTGAAAAAATAGTTGCTGAGATTTCTGGAGATTCGTAATTTTGGGAAGCTTGGCAACCCCTTTCAAGGACAGTGTATCTCGCCAGTCACTGCTTAGGCCTACATCAAGAGGAAACAAAACCTAGAGATAGAACTTGAAACTACATTATCGTGTCAAGTTTCAAAAAGCTAGCGCAAACCGTGTTTGATTTAGAGTTCCACATACATCTATCAATATAGGAGAAAACAGAGTGAAACGCCAAAATTCAAACTGTTACTGGAAACGAACGCTTCAACATAGAAGAACGAAATTGGGGGAACCAAGTGGGCTTAGTGTAATGATCATTACCTGAAAGTATCATCCAGTTTGGGTGAAAAAATAGTTGCTGAGATTTCTGGAGATTCGTAATTTTGGGTAGCTTGGCAACCCCTTTCAAGGAGAGTGTATCTCGCCAGTCACTGCTTAGTGCTACATCAAGAGGAAACAAAACCTAGAGACAGAACTTGAAACTACATAATCGTGTCAAGTTTGAAGAAGCTAGCACAAACCGTGTTTGATTTAGAGTTCCACATACATCTATCAATATAGGAGAAAACAGAGTGAAACGCCAAAATTCAAACTGTTACTGGAAACGAACGCTTCAACATAGAAGAACGAAATTGGGGGAACCAAGTGGGCTTAGTGTACTGATCATTACCTGAAAGTATCATCCAGTTTGGGTGAAAAAATAGTTGCTGAGATTTCTGGAGATTCGTAATTTTGGGTAGCTTGGCAACCCCTTTCAAGGAGAGTGTATCTCGCCAGTCACTGCTTAGTGCTACATCAAGAGGAAACAAAACCTAGAGACAGAACTTGAAACTACATAATCGTGTCAAGTTTGAAGAAGCTAGCACAAACCGTGTTTGATTTAGAGTTCCACATACATCTATCAATATAGGAGAAAACAGAGTGAAACGCCAAAATTCAAACTGTTACTGGAAACGAACGCTTCAACATAGAAGAACGAAATTTGCGGAACCAAGTGGGCTTAGTGTACTGATCATTACCTGAAAGTATCATCCAGTTTGGGTGAAAAAATAGTTGCTGAGATTTCTGGAGATTCGTAATTTTGGGAAGCTTGGCAACCCCTTTCAAGGACAGTGTATCTCGCCAGTCACTGCTTAGGCCTACATCAAGAGGAAACAAAACCTAGAGATAGAACTTGAAACTACATTATCGTGTCAAGTTTCAAAAAGCTAGCGCAAACCGTGTTTGATTTAGAGTTCCACATACATCTATCAATATAGGAGAAAACAGAGTGAAACGCCAAAATTCAAACTGTTACTGGAAACGAACGCTTCAACATAGAAGAACGAAATTGGGGGAACCAAGTGGGCTTAGTGTAATGATCATTACCTGAAAGTATCATCCAGTTTGGGTGAAAAAATAGTTGCTGAGATTTCTGGAGATTCGTAATTTTGGGTAGCTTGGCAACCCCTTTCAAGGAGAGTGTATCTCGCCAGTCACTGCTTAGTGCTACATCAAGAGGAAACAAAACCTAGAGACAGAACTTGAAACTACATAATCGTGTCAAGTTTGAAGAAGCTAGCACAAACCGTGTTTGATTTAGAGTTCCACATACATCTATCAATATAGGAGAAAACAGAGTGAAACGCCAAAATTCAAACTGTTACTGGAAACGAACGCTTCAACATAGAAGAACGAAATTTGGGGAACCAAGTGGGCTTAGTGTACTGATCATTACCTGAAAGTATCATCCAGTTTGGGTGAAAAAATAGTTGCTGAGATTTCTGGAGATTCGTAATTTTGGGAAGCTTGGCAACCCCTTTCAAGGACAGTGTATCTCGCCAGTCACTGCTTAGGCCTACATCAAGAGGAAACAAAACCTAGAGATAGAACTTGAAACTACATTATCGTGTCAAGTTTCAAAAAGCTAGCGCAAACCGTGTTTGATTTAGAGTTCCACATACATCTATCAATATAGGAGAAAACAGAGTGAAACGCCAAAATTCAAACTGTTACTGGAAACGAACGCTTCAACATAAAAGAACGAATTTGGGGGAACCAAGTGGGCTTAGTGTACTGATCATTACCTGAAAGTATCATCCAGTTTGGGTGAAAAAATAGTTGCTGAGATTTCTGGAGATTCGTAATTTTGGGAAGCTTGGCAACCCCTTTCAAGGACAGTGTATCTCGCCAGTCACTGCTTAGGCCTACATCAAGAGGAAACAAAACCTAGAGATAGAACTTGAAACTACATTATCGTGTCAAGTTTCAAAAAGCTAGCGCAAACCGTATTTGATTTAGAGTTCCACATACATCTATCAATATAGGAGAAAACTGAGTGAAACGCCAAAATTCAAACTGTTACTGGAAACGAACGCTTCAACATAGAAGAACGAAATTTGGGGAACCAAGTGGGCTTAGTGTACTGATCATTACCTGAAAGTATCATCCAGTTTGGGTGAAAAAATAGTTGCTGAGATTTCCGGAGATTCGTAATTTTGGGAAGCTTGGCAACCCCTTTCAAGGACAGTGTATCTCGCCAGTCACTGCTTAGGGCTACATCAAGAGGAAACAAAACCTAGAGACAGAACTTGAAACTACATTATCGTGTCAAGTTTCAAGAAGCTAGCACAAACCGTGTTTGATTTAGAGTTCCACATACATCTATCAATATAGGAGAAAACAGAGTGAAACGCCAAAATTCAAACTGTTACTGGAAACGAACGCTTCAACATAGAAGAACGAAATTTGGGGAACCAAGTGGGCTTAGTGTACTGATCATTCCCTGAAAGTATCATCCAGTTTGGGTGAAAAAATAGTTGCTGAGATTTCTGGAGATTCGTAATTTTGGGTAGCTTGGCAACCCCTTTCAAGGACAGTGTATCTCGCCAGTCACTGCTTAGGGCTACATCAAGAGGAAACAAAACCTAGAGACAGAACTTGAAACTACATAATCGTGTCAAGTTTGAAGAAGCTAGCACAAACCGTGTTTGATTTAGAGTTCCACATACATCTATCAATATAGGAGAAAACAGAGTGAAACGCCAAAATTCAAACTGTTACTGGAAACGAACGCTTCAACATAGAAGAACGAAATTTGGGGAACCAAGTGGGCTTAGTGTACTGATCATTACCTGGAAGTATCATCCAGTTTGGGTGCAAAAATAGTTGCTGAGATTTCTGGAGATTCGTAATTTTGGGAAGCTTGGCAACCCCTTTCAAGGACAGTGTATCTCGCCAGTCACTGCTTAGGGCTACATCAAGAGGAAACAAAACCTAGAGACAGAACTTGAAACT
The DNA here is from genome assembly GCF_964194105.1 of Spermophilus citellus. NCBI lineage: Eukaryota > Metazoa > Chordata > Mammalia > Rodentia > Sciuridae > Spermophilus > Spermophilus citellus. The sequence continues at coordinate 56,267 of NW_027672742.1, read as the reverse complement.
ACATTATCGTGTCAAGTTTCAAGAAGCTAGCACAAACCGTGTTTGATTTAGAGTTCCACATACATCTATCAATATAGGAGAAAACAGAGTGAAACGCCAAAATTCAAACTGTTACTGGAAACGAACGCTTCAACATAGAAGAACGAAATTTGGGGAACCAAGTGGGCTTAGTGTACTGATCATTCCCTGAAAGTATCATCCAGTTTGGGTGAAAAAATAGTTGCTGAGATTTCTGGAGATTCGTAATTTAGGGTAGCTTGGCAACCCCTTTCAAGGACAGTGTATCTCGCCAGTCACTGCTTAGGGCTACATCAAGAGGAAACAAAACCTAGAGACAGAACTTGAAACTACATAATCGTGTCAAGTTTGAAGAAGCTAGCACAAACCGTGTTTGATTTAGAGTTCCACATACATCTATCAATATAGGAGAAAACAGAGTGAAACGCCAAAATTCAAACTGTTACTGGAAACGAACGCTTCAACATAGAAGAACGAAATTTGGGGAACCAAGTGGGCTTAGTGTACTGATCATTACCTGGAAGTATCATCCAGTTTGGGTGCAAAAATAGTTGCTGAGATTTCTGGAGATTCGTAATTTTGGGAAGCTTGGCAACCCCTTTCAAGGACAGTGTATCTCGCCAGTCACTGCTTAGGGCTACATCAAGAGGAAACAAAACCTAGAGACAGAACTTGAAACTACATTATCGTGTCAAGTTTGAAAAAGCTACAACAAACCGTGTTTGATTTAGAGTTCCACATACATCTATCAATATAGGAGAAAACAGAGTGAAACGCCAAAACTCAAACTGTTACTGGAAACGAACGCTTCAACATAGAAGAACGAAATTTGGGGAACCAAGTGGGCTTCGTGTACTGATCATTACCTGAAAGTATCATCCAGTTTGGGTGAAAAAATAGTTGCTGAGATTTCTGGAGATTCGTAATTTTGGGAAGCTTGGCAACCCCTTTCAAGGACAGTGTATCTCGCCAGTCACTGCTTAGGCCTACATCAAGAGGAAACAAAACCTAAAGATAGAACTTGAAACTACATTATCGTGTCAAGTTTCAAAAAGCTAGCGCAAACCGTGTTTGATTTAGAGTTCCACATACATCTATCAATATAGGAGAAAACAGAGTGAAACGCCAAAATTCAAACTGTTACTGGAAACGAACGCTTCAACATAGAAGAACGAAATTGGGGGAACCAAGTGGGCTTAGTGTACTGATCATTACCTGAAAGTATCATCCAGTTTGGGTGAAAAAATAGTTGCTGAGATTTCTGGAGATTCGTAATTTTGGGTAGCTTGGCAACCCCTTTCAAGGAGAGTGTATCTCGCCAGTCACTGCTTAGTGCTACATCAAGAGGAAACAAAACCTAGAGACAGAACTTGAAACTACATAATCGTGTCAAGTTTGAAGAAGCTAGCACAAACCGTGTTTGATTTAGAGTTCCACATACATCTATCAATATAGGAGAAAACAGAGTGAAATGCCAAAATTCAAACTGTTACTGGAAACGAACGCTTCAACATAGAAGAACGAAATTTGGGGAACCAAGTGGGCTTAGTGTACTGATCATTACCTGAAAGTATCATCCAGTTTGGGTGAAAAAATAGTTGCTGAGATTTCTGGAGATTCGTAATTTTGGGAAGCTTGGCAACCCCTTTCAAGGACAGTGTATCTCGCCAGTCACTGCTTAGGCCTACATCAAGAGGAAACAAAACCTAGAGATAGAACTTGAAACTACATTATCGTGTCAAGTTTCAAAAAGCTAGCGCAAACCGTGTTTGATTTAGAGTTCCACATACATCTATCAATATAGGAGAAAACAGAGTGAAACGCCAAAATTCAAACTGTTACTGGAAACGAACGCTTCAACATAGAAGAACGAATTTGGGGGAACCAAGTGGGCTTAGTGTACTGATCATTACCTGAAAGTATCATCCAGTTTGGGTGAAAAAATAGTTGCTGAGATTTCTGGAGATTCGTAATTTTGGGAAGCTTGGCAACCCCTTTCAAGGACAGTGTATCTCGCCAGTCACTGCTTAGGCCTACATCAAGAGGAAACAAAACCTAGAGATAGAACTTGAAACTACATTATCGTGTCAAGTTTCAAAAAGCTAGCGCAAACCGTGTTTGATTTAGAGTTCCACATACATCTATCAATATAGGAGAAAACAGAGTGAAACGCCAAAATTCAAACTGTTACTGGAAACGAACGCTTCAACATAGAAGAACGAAATTGGGGGAACCAAGTGGGCTTAGTGTAATGATCATTACCTGAAAGTATCATCCAGTTTGGGTGAAAAAATAGTTGCTGAGATTTCTGGAGATTCGTAATTTTGGGTAGCTTGGCAACCCCTTTCAAGGAGAGTGTATCTCGCCAGTCACTGCTTAGTGCTACATCAAGAGGAAACAAAACCTAGAGACAGAACTTGAAACTACATAATCGTGTCAAGTTTGAAGAAGCTAGCACAAACCGTGTTTGATTTAGAGTTCCACATACATCTATCAATATAGGAGAAAACAGAGTGAAACGCCAAAATTCAAACTGTTACTGGAAACGAACGCTTCAACATAGAAGAACGAATTTGGGGGAACCAAGTGGGCTTAGTGTACTGATCATTACCTGAAAGTATCATCCAGTTTGGGTGAAAAAATAGTTGCTGAGATTTCTGGAGATTCGTAATTTTGGGAAGCTTGGCAACCCCTTTCAAGGACAGTGTATCTCGCCAGTCACTGCTTAGGCCTACATCAAGAGGAAACAAAACCTAGAGATAGAACTTGAAACTACATTATCGTGTCAAGTTTCAAAAAGCTAGCGCAAACCGTGTTTGATTTAGAGTTCCACATACATCTATCAATATAGGAGAAAACAGAGTGAAACGCCAAAATTCAAACTGTTACTGGAAACGAACGCTTCAACATAGAAGAACGAAATTGGGGGAACCAAGTGGGCTTAGTGTAATGATCATTACCTGAAAGTATCATCCAGTTTGGGTGAAAAAATAGTTGCTGAGATTTCTGGAGATTCGTAATTTTGGGTAGCTTGGCAACCCCTTTCAAGGAGAGTGTATCTCGCCAGTCACTGCTTAGTGCTACATCAAGAGGAAACAAAACCTAGAGACAGAACTTGAAACTACATAATCGTGTCAAGTTTGAAGAAGCTAGCACAAACCGTGTTTGATTTAGAGTTCCACATACATCTATCAATATAGGAGAAAACAGAGTGAAACGCCAAAATTCAAACTGTTACTGGAAACGAACGCTTCAACATAGAAGAACGAAATTTGGGGAACCAAGTGGGCTTAGTGTACTGATCATTACCTGAAAGTATCATCCAGTTTGGGTGAAAAAATAGTTGCTGAGATTTCTGGAGATTCGTAATTTTGGGAAGCTTGGCAACCCCTTTCAAGGACAGTGTATCTCGCCAGTCACTGCTTAGGCCTACATCAAGAGGAAACAAAACCTAGAGATAGAACTTGAAACTACATTATCGTGTCAAGTTTCAAAAAGCTAGCGCAAACCGTGTTTGATTTAGAGTTCCACATACATCTATCAATATAGGAGAAAACAGAGTGAAACGCCAAAATTCAAACTGTTACTGGAAACGAACGCTTCAACATAAAAGAACGAATTTGGGGGAACCAAGTGGGCTTAGTGTACTGATCATTACCTGAAAGTATCATCCAGTTTGGGTGAAAAAATAGTTGCTGAGATTTCTGGAGATTCGTAATTTTGGGAAGCTTGGCAACCCCTTTCAAGGACAGTGTATCTCGCCAGTCACTGCTTAGGGCTACATCAAGAGGAAACAAAACCTAGAGACAGAACTTGAAACTACATTATCGTGTCAAGTTTGAAGAAGCTACAACAAACCGTGTTTGATTTAGAGTTCCACATACATCTATCAATATAGGAGAAAACAGAGTGAAACGCCAAAACTCAAACTGTTACTGGAAACGAACGCTTCAACATAGAAGAACGAAATTTGGGGAACCAAGTGGGCTTCGTGTACTGATCATTACCTGAAAGTATCATCCAGTTTGGGTGAAAAAATAGTTGCTGAGATTTCTGGAGATTCGTAATTTTGGGAAGCTTGGCAACCCCTTTCAAGGACAGTGTATCTCGCCAGTCACTGCTTAGGCCTACATCAAGAGGAAACAAAACCTCAAGATAGAACTTGAAACTACATTATCGTGTCAAGTTTCAAAAAGCTAGCGCAAACCGTGTTTGATTTAGAGTTCCACATACATCTATCAATATAGGAGAAAACAGAGTGAAACGCCAAAATTCAAACTGTTACTGGAAACGAACGCTTCAACATAGAAGAACGAAATTGGGGGAACCAAGTGGGCTTAGTGTACTGATCATTACCTGAAAGTATCATCCAGTTTGGGTGAAAAAATAGTTGCTGAGATTTCTGGAGATTCGTAATTTTGGGTAGCTTGGCAACCCCTTTCAAGGAGAGTGTATCTCGCCAGTCACTGCTTAGTGCTACATCAAGAGGAAACAAAACCTAGAGACAGAACTTGAAACTACATAATCGTGTCAAGTTTGAAGAAGCTAGCACAAACCGTGTTTGATTTAGAGTTCCACATACATCTATCAATATAGGAGAAAACAGAGTGAAATGCCAAAATTCAAACTGTTACTGGAAACGAACGCTTCAACATAGAAGAACGAAATTTGGGGAACCAAGTGGGCTTAGTGTACTGATCATTACCTGAAAGTATCATCCAGTTTGGGTGAAAAAATAGTTGCTGAGATTTCTGGAGATTCGTAATTTTGGGAAGCTTGGCAACCCCTTTCAAGGACAGTGTATCTCGCCAGTCACTGCTTAGGCCTACATCAAGAGGAAACAAAACCTAGAGATAGAACTTGAAACTACATTATCGTGTCAAGTTTCAAAAAGCTAGCGCAAACCGTGTTTGATTTAGAGTTCCACATACATCTATCAATATAGGAGAAAACAGAGTGAAACGCCAAAATTCAAACTGTTACTGGAAACGAACGCTTCAACATAGAAGAACGAATTTGGGGGAACCAAGTGGGCTTAGTGTACTGATCATTACCTGAAAGTATCATCCAGTTTGGGTGAAAAAATAGTTGCTGAGATTTCTGGAGATTCGTAATTTTGGGAAGCTTGGCAACCCCTTTCAAGGACAGTGTATCTCGCCAGTCACTGCTTAGGCCTACATCAAGAGGAAACAAAACCTAGAGATAGAACTTGAAACTACATTATCGTGTCAAGTTTCAAAAAGCTAGCGCAAACCGTGTTTGATTTAGAGTTCCACATACATCTATCAATATAGGAGAAAACAGAGTGAAACGCCAAAATTCAAACTGTTACTGGAAACGAACGCTTCAACATAGAAGAACGAAATTGGGGGAACCAAGTGGGCTTAGTGTAATGATCATTACCTGAAAGTATCATCCAGTTTGGGTGAAAAAATAGTTGCTGAGATTTCTGGAGATTCGTAATTTTGGGTAGCTTGGCAACCCCTTTCAAGGAGAGTGTATCTCGCCAGTCACTGCTTAGTGCTACATCAAGAGGAAACAAAACCTAGAGACAGAACTTGAAACTACATAATCGTGTCAAGTTTGAAGAAGCTAGCACAAACCGTGTTTGATTTAGAGTTCCACATACATCTATCAATATAGGAGAAAACAGAGTGAAACGCCAAAATTCAAACTGTTACTGGAAACGAACGCTTCAACATAGAAGAACGAAATTGGGGGAACCAAGTGGGCTTAGTGTACTGATCATTACCTGAAAGTATCATCCAGTTTGGGTGAAAAAATAGTTGCTGAGATTTCTGGAGATTCGTAATTTTGGGTAGCTTGGCAACCCCTTTCAAGGAGAGTGTATCTCGCCAGTCACTGCTTAGTGCTACATCAAGAGGAAACAAAACCTAGAGACAGAACTTGAAACTACATAATCGTGTCAAGTTTGAAGAAGCTAGCACAAACCGTGTTTGATTTAGAGTTCCACATACATCTATCAATATAGGAGAAAACAGAGTGAAACGCCAAAATTCAAACTGTTACTGGAAACGAACGCTTCAACATAGAAGAACGAAATTTGCGGAACCAAGTGGGCTTAGTGTACTGATCATTACCTGAAAGTATCATCCAGTTTGGGTGAAAAAATAGTTGCTGAGATTTCTGGAGATTCGTAATTTTGGGAAGCTTGGCAACCCCTTTCAAGGACAGTGTATCTCGCCAGTCACTGCTTAGGCCTACATCAAGAGGAAACAAAACCTAGAGATAGAACTTGAAACTACATTATCGTGTCAAGTTTCAAAAAGCTAGCGCAAACCGTGTTTGATTTAGAGTTCCACATACATCTATCAATATAGGAGAAAACAGAGTGAAACGCCAAAATTCAAACTGTTACTGGAAACGAACGCTTCAACATAGAAGAACGAAATTGGGGGAACCAAGTGGGCTTAGTGTAATGATCATTACCTGAAAGTATCATCCAGTTTGGGTGAAAAAATAGTTGCTGAGATTTCTGGAGATTCGTAATTTTGGGTAGCTTGGCAACCCCTTTCAAGGAGAGTGTATCTCGCCAGTCACTGCTTAGTGCTACATCAAGAGGAAACAAAACCTAGAGACAGAACTTGAAACTACATAATCGTGTCAAGTTTGAAGAAGCTAGCACAAACCGTGTTTGATTTAGAGTTCCACATACATCTATCAATATAGGAGAAAACAGAGTGAAACGCCAAAATTCAAACTGTTACTGGAAACGAACGCTTCAACATAGAAGAACGAAATTTGGGGAACCAAGTGGGCTTAGTGTACTGATCATTACCTGAAAGTATCATCCAGTTTGGGTGAAAAAATAGTTGCTGAGATTTCTGGAGATTCGTAATTTTGGGAAGCTTGGCAACCCCTTTCAAGGACAGTGTATCTCGCCAGTCACTGCTTAGGCCTACATCAAGAGGAAACAAAACCTAGAGATAGAACTTGAAACTACATTATCGTGTCAAGTTTCAAAAAGCTAGCGCAAACCGTGTTTGATTTAGAGTTCCACATACATCTATCAATATAGGAGAAAACAGAGTGAAACGCCAAAATTCAAACTGTTACTGGAAACGAACGCTTCAACATAAAAGAACGAATTTGGGGGAACCAAGTGGGCTTAGTGTACTGATCATTACCTGAAAGTATCATCCAGTTTGGGTGAAAAAATAGTTGCTGAGATTTCTGGAGATTCGTAATTTTGGGAAGCTTGGCAACCCCTTTCAAGGACAGTGTATCTCGCCAGTCACTGCTTAGGCCTACATCAAGAGGAAACAAAACCTAGAGATAGAACTTGAAACTACATTATCGTGTCAAGTTTCAAAAAGCTAGCGCAAACCGTATTTGATTTAGAGTTCCACATACATCTATCAATATAGGAGAAAACTGAGTGAAACGCCAAAATTCAAACTGTTACTGGAAACGAACGCTTCAACATAGAAGAACGAAATTTGGGGAACCAAGTGGGCTTAGTGTACTGATCATTACCTGAAAGTATCATCCAGTTTGGGTGAAAAAATAGTTGCTGAGATTTCCGGAGATTCGTAATTTTGGGAAGCTTGGCAACCCCTTTCAAGGACAGTGTATCTCGCCAGTCACTGCTTAGGGCTACATCAAGAGGAAACAAAACCTAGAGACAGAACTTGAAACTACATTATCGTGTCAAGTTTCAAGAAGCTAGCACAAACCGTGTTTGATTTAGAGTTCCACATACATCTATCAATATAGGAGAAAACAGAGTGAAACGCCAAAATTCAAACTGTTACTGGAAACGAACGCTTCAACATAGAAGAACGAAATTTGGGGAACCAAGTGGGCTTAGTGTACTGATCATTCCCTGAAAGTATCATCCAGTTTGGGTGAAAAAATAGTTGCTGAGATTTCTGGAGATTCGTAATTTTGGGTAGCTTGGCAACCCCTTTCAAGGACAGTGTATCTCGCCAGTCACTGCTTAGGGCTACATCAAGAGGAAACAAAACCTAGAGACAGAACTTGAAACTACATAATCGTGTCAAGTTTGAAGAAGCTAGCACAAACCGTGTTTGATTTAGAGTTCCACATACATCTATCAATATAGGAGAAAACAGAGTGAAACGCCAAAATTCAAACTGTTACTGGAAACGAACGCTTCAACATAGAAGAACGAAATTTGGGGAACCAAGTGGGCTTAGTGTACTGATCATTACCTGGAAGTATCATCCAGTTTGGGTGCAAAAATAGTTGCTGAGATTTCTGGAGATTCGTAATTTTGGGAAGCTTGGCAACCCCTTTCAAGGACAGTGTATCTCGCCAGTCACTGCTTAGGGCTACATCAAGAGGAAACAAAACCTAGAGACAGAACTTGAAACTACATTATCGTGTCAAGTTTCAAGAAGCTAGCACAAACCGTGTTTGATTTAGAGTTCCACATACATCTATCAATATAGGAGAAAACAGAGTGAAACGCCAAAATTCAAACTGTTACTGGAAACGAACGCTTCAACATAGAAGAACGAAATTTGGGGAACCAAGTGGGCTTAGTGTACTGATCATTCCCTCAAAGTATCATCCAGTTTGGGTGAAAAAATAGTTGCTGAGATTTCTGGAGATTCGTAATTTTGGGTAGCTTGGCAACCCCTTTCAAGGACAGTGTATCTCGCCAGTCACTGCTTAGGGCTACATCAAGAGGAACCAAAACCTAGAGACAGAACTTGAAACTACATAATCGTGTGAAGTTTGAAGAAGCTAGCACAAACCGTGTTTGATTTAGAGTTCCACATACATCTATCAATATAGGAGAAAACAGAGTGAAACGCCAAAATTCAAACTGTTACTGGAAACGAACGCTTCAACATAGAAGAACGAAATTTGGGGAACCAAGTGGGCTTAGTGTACTGATCATTACCTGGAAGTATCATCCAGTTTGGGTGAAAAAATAGTTTCTGAGATTTCTGGAGATTCGTAATTTGGGGTAGCTTGGCAACCAATTTCAAGGACAGTGTATCTCGCCAGTCACTGCTTAGGGCTACATCAAGAGGAAACAAAACCTAGAGACAGAACTTGAAACTACATAATCGTGTCAAGTTTGAAGAAGCTACAACAAACCGTGTTTGATTTAGAGTTCCACATACATCTATCAATATAGGAGAAAACAGAGTGAAACGCCAAAATTCAAACTGTTACTGGAAACGAACGCTTCAACATAGAAGAACGAAATTTGGGGAACCAAGTGGGCTTCGTGTACTGATCATTACCTGAAAGTATCATCCAGTTTGGGTGAAAAAATAGTTGCTGAGATTTCTGGAGATTCGTAATTTTGGGAAGCTTGGCAACCCCTTTCAAGGACAGTGTATCTCGCCAGTCACTGCTTAGGCCTACATCAAGAGGAAACAAAACCTAGAGATAGAACTTGAAACTACATTATCGTGTCAAGTTTCAAAAAGCTAGCGCAAACCGTGTTTGATTTAGAGTTCCACATACATCTATCAATATAGGAGAAAACAGAGTGAAACGCCAAAATTCAAACTGTTACTGGAAACGAACGCTTCAACATAGAAGAACGAAATTGGGGGAACCAAGTGGGCTTAGTGTACTGATCATTACCTGAAAGTATCATCCAGTTTGGGTGAAAAAATAGTTGCTGAGATTTCTGGAGATTCGTAATTTTGGGAAGCTTGGCAACCCCTTTCAAGGACAGTGTATCTCGCCAGTCACTGCTTAGGCCTACATCAAGAGGAAACAAAACCTAGAGATAGAACTTGAAACTACATTATCGTGTCAAGTTTCAAAAAGCTAGCGCAAACCGTGTTTGATTTAGAGTTCCACATACATCTATCAATATAGGAGAAAACAGAGTGAAACGCCAAAATTCAAACTGTTACTGGAAACGAACGCTTCAACATAAAAGAACGAATTTGGGGGAACCAAGTGGGCTTAGTGTACTGATCATTACCTGAAAGTATCATCCAGTTTGGGTGAAAAAATAGTTGCTGAGATTTCTGGAGATTCGTAATTTTGGGAAGCTTGGCAACCCCTTTCAAGGACAGTGTATCTCGCCAGTCACTGCTTAGGCCTACATCAAGAGGAAACAAAACCTAGAGATAGAACTTGAAACTACATTATCGTGTCAAGTTTCAAAAAGCTAGCGCAAACCGTATTTGATTTAGAGTTCCACATACATCTATCAATATAGGAGAAAACAGAGTGAAACGCCAAAATTCAAACTGTTACTGGAAACGAACGCTTCAACATAGAAGAACGAAATTTGGGGAACCAAGTGGGCTTAGTGTACTGATCATTACCTGAAAGTATCATCCAGTTTGGGTGAAAAAATAGTTGCTGAGATTTCCGGAGATTCGTAATTTTGGGAAGCTTGGCAACCCCTTTCAAGGACAGTGTATCTCGCCAGTCACTGCTTAGGGCTACATCAAGAGGAAACAAAACCTAGAGACAGAACTTGAAACTACATTATCGTGTCAAGTTTCAAGAAGCTAGCACAAACCGTGTTTGATTTAGAGTTCCACATACATCTATCAATATAGGAGAAAACAGAGTGAAACGCCAAAATTCAAACTGTTACTGGAAACGAACGCTTCAACATAGAAGAACGAAATTTGGGGAACCAAGTGGGCTTAGTGTACTGATCATTCCCTGAAAGTATCATCCAGTTTGGGTGCAAAAATAGTTGCTGAGATTTCTGGAGATTCGTAATTTTGGGTAGCTTGGCAACCCCTTTCAAGGACAGTGTATCTCGCCAGTCACTGCTTAGGGCTACATCAAGAGGAAACAAAACCTAGAGACAGAACTTGAAACTACATAATCGTGTCAAGTTTGAAGAAGCTAGCACAAACCGTGTTTGATTTAGAGTTCCACATACATCTATCAATATAGGAGAAAACAGAGTGAAACGCCAAAATTCAAACTGTTACTGGAAACGAACGCTTCAACATAGAAGAACGAAATTTGGGGAACCAAGTGGGCTTAGTGTACTGATCATTCCCTCAAAGTATCATCCAGTTTGGGTGAAAAAATAGTTGCTGAGATTTCTGGAGATTCGTAATTTTGGGTAGCTTGGCAACCCCTTTCAAGGACAGTGTATCTCGCCAGTCACTGCTTAGGGCTACATCAAGAGGAACCAAAACCTAGAGACAGAACTTGAAACTACATAATCGTGTGAAGTTTGAAGAAGCTAGCACAAACCGTGTTTGATTTAGAGTTCCACATACATCTATCAATATAGGAGAAAACAGAGTGAAACGCCAAAATTCAAACTGTTACTGGAAACGAACGCTTCAACATAGAAGAACGAAATTTGGGGAACCAAGTGGGCTTAGTGTACTGATCATTACCTGGAAGTATCATCCAGTTTGGGTGAAAAAATAGTTTCTGAGATTTCTGGAGATTCGTAATTTGGGGTAGCTTGGCAACCAATTTCAAGGACAGTGTATCTCGCCAGTCACTGCTTAGGGCTACATCAAGAGGAAACAAAACCTAGAGACAGAACTTGAAACTACATAATCGTGTCAAGTTTGAAGAAGCTACAACAAACCGTGTTTGATTTAGAGTTCCACATACATCTATCAATATAGGAGAAAACAGAGTGAAACGCCAAAATTCAAACTGTTACTGGAAACGAACGCTTCAACATAGAAGAACGAAATTTGGGGAACCAAGTGGGCTTCGTGTACTGATCATTACCTGAAAGTATCATCCAGTTTGGGTGAAAAAATAGTTGCTGAGATTTCTGGAGATTCGTAATTTTGGGAAGCTTGGCAACCCCTTTCAAGGACAGTGTATCTCGCCAGTCACTGCTTAGGCCTACATCAAGAGGAAACAAAACCTAGAGATAGAACTTGAAACTACATTATCGTGTCAAGTTTCAAAAAGCTAGCGCAAACCGTGTTTGATTTAGAGTTCCACATACATCTATCAATATAGGAGAAAACAGAGTGAAACGCCAAAATTCAAACTGTTACTGGAAACGAACGCTTCAACATAGAAGAACGAAATTGGGGGAACCAAGTGGGCTTAGTGTACTGATCATTACCTGAAAGTATCATCCAGTTTGGGTGAAAAAATAGTTGCTGAGATTTCTGGAGATTCGTAATTTTGGGTAGCTTGGCAACCCCTTTAAAGGACAGTGTATCTCGCCAGTCACTGCTTAGGGCTACATCAAGAGGAAACAAAACCTAGAGACAGAACTTGAAAGTACATAATCGTGTGAAGTTTGAAGAAGCTAGCACAAACCGTGTTTGATTTAGAGTTCCACATACATCTATCAATATAGGAGAAAACAGAGTGAAACGCCAAAATTCAAACTGTTACTGGAAACGAAAGCTTCAACATAGAAGAACGAAATTTGGGGAACCAAGTGGGCTTCGTGTACTGATCATTACCTGAAAGTATCATCCAGTTTGGGTGAAAAAATAGTTGCTGAGATTTCTGGAGATTCGTAATTTTGGGAAGCTTGGCAACCCCTTTCAAGGACAGTGTATCTCGCCAGTCACTGCTTAGGCCTACATCAAGAGGAAACAAAACCTAGAGATAGAACTTGAAACTACATTATCGTGTCAAGTTTCAAAAAGCTAGCGCAAACCGTGTTTGATTTAGAGTTCCACATACATCTATCAATATAGGAGAAAACAGAGTGAAACGCCAAAATTCAAACTGTTACTGGAAACGAACGCTTCAACATAGAAGAACGAAATTGGGGGAACCAAGTGGGCTTAGTGTACTGATCATTACCTGAAAGTATCATCCAGTTTGGGTGAAAAAATAGTTGCTGAGATTTCTGGAGATTCGTAATTTTGGGTAGCTTGGCAACCCCTTTCAAGGAGAGTGTATCTCGCCAGTCACTGCTTAGTGCTACATCAAGAGGAAACAAAACCTAGAGACAGAACTTGAAACTACATAATCGTGTCAAGTTTGAAGAAGCTAGCACAAACCGTGTTTGATTTAGAGTTCCACATACATCTATCAATATAGGAGAAAACAGAGTGAAACGCCAAAATTCAAACTGTTACTGGAAACGAACGCTTCAACATAGAAGAACGAAATTTGCGGAACCAAGTGGGCTTAGTGTACTGATCATTACCTGAAAGTATCATCCAGTTTGGGTGAAAAAATAGTTGCTGAGATTTCTGGAGATTCGTAATTTTGGGAAGCTTGGCAACCCCTTTCAAGGACAGTGTATCTCGCCAGTCACTGCTTAGGCCTACATCAAGAGGAAACAAAACCTAGAGATAGAACTTGAAACTACATTATCGTGTCAAGTTTCAAAAAGCTAGCGCAAACCGTGTTTGATTTAGAGTTCCACATACATCTATCAATATAGGAGAAAACAGAGTGAAACGCCAAAATTCAAACTGTTACTGGAAACGAACGCTTCAACATAGAAGAACGAAATTTTTGGAACCAAGTGGGCTTAGTGTACTGATCATTACCTGAAAGTATCATCCAGTTTGGGTGCAAAAATAGTTGCTGAGATTTCTGGAGATTCGTAATTTTGGGAAGCTTGGCAACCCCTTTCAAGGACAGTGTATCTCGCCAGTCACTGCTTAGGGCTACATCAAGAGGAAACAAAACCTTGAGACAGAACTTGAAACTACATTATCGTGTCAAGTTTCAAGAAGCTAGCACAAACCGTGTTTGATTTAGAGTTCCACATACATCTATCAATATAGGAGAAAACAGAGTGAAACGCCAAAATTCAAACTGTTACTGGAAACGAACGCTTCAACATAGAAGAACGAAATTTGGGGAACCAAGTGGGCTTAGTGTACTGATCATTCCCTGAAAGTATCATCCAGTTTGGGTGAAAAAATAGTTGCTGAGATTTCTGGAGATTCGTAATTTTGGGTAGCTTGGCAACCCCTTTCAAGGACAGTGTATCTCGCCAGTCACTGCTTAGGGCTACATCAAGAGGAAACAAAACCTAGAGACAGAACTTGAAACTACATAATCGTGTCAAGTTTGAAGAAGCTAGCACAAACCGTGTTTGATTTAGAGTTCCACATACATCTATCAATATAGGAGAAAACAGAGTGAAACGCCAAAATTCAAACTGTTACTGGAAACGAACGCTTCAACATAGAAGAACGAAATTTGGGGAACCAAGTGGGCTTAGTGTACTGATCATTACCTGGAAGTATCATCCAGTTTGGGTGCAAAAATAGTTGCTGAGATTTCTGGAGATTCGTAATTTTGGGAAGCTTGGCAACCCCTTTCAAGGACAGTGTATCTCGCCAGTCACTGCTTAGGGCTACATCAAGAGGAAACAAAACCTAGAGACAGAACTTGAAACTACATTATCGTGTCAAGTTTCAAGAAGCTAGCACAAACCGTGTTTGATTTAGAGTTCCACATACATCTATCAATATAGGAGAAAACAGAGTGAAACGCCAAAATTCAAACTGTTACTGGAAACGAACGCTTCAACATAGAAGAACGAAATTTGGGGAACCAAGTGGGCTTAGTGTACTGATCATTCCCTCAAAGTATCATCCAGTTTGGGTGAAAAAATAGTTGCTGAGATTTCTGGAGATTCGTAATTTTGGGTAGCTTGGCAACCCCTTTCAAGGACAGTGTATCTCGCCAGTCACTGCTTAGGGCTACATCAAGAGGAACCAAAACCTAGAGACAGAACTTGAAACTACATAATCGTGTGAAGTTTGAAGAAGCTAGCACAAACCGTGTTTGATTTAGAGTTCCACATACATCTATCAATATAGGAGAAAACAGAGTGAAACGCCAAAATTCAAACTGTTACTGGAAACGAACGCTTCAACATAGAAGAACGAAATTTGGGGAACCAAGTGGGCTTAGTGTACTGATCATTACCTGGAAGTATCATCCAGTTTGGGTGAAAAAATAGTTTCTGAGATTTCTGGAGATTCGTAATTTGGGGTAGCTTGGCAACCAATTTCAAGGACAGTGTATCTCGCCAGTCACTGCTTAGGGCTACATCAAGAGGAAACAAAACCTAGAGACAGAACTTGAAACTACATAATCGTGTCAAGTTTGAAGAAGCTACAACAAACCGTGTTTGATTTAGAGTTCCACATACATCTATCAATATAGGAGAAAACAGAGTGAAACGCCAAAATTCAAACTGTTACTGGAAACGAACGCTTCAACATAGAAGAACGAAATTTGGGGAACCAAGTGGGCTTCGTGTACTGATCATTACCTGAAAGTATCATCCAGTTTGGGTGAAAAAATAGTTGCTGAGATTTCTGGAGATTCGTAATTTTGGGAAGCTTGGCAACCCCTTTCAAGGACAGTGTATCTCGCCAGTCACTGCTTAGGCCTACATCAAGAGGAAACAAAACCTAGAGATAGAACTTGAAACTACATTATCGTGTCAAGTTTCAAAAAGCTAGCGCAAACCGTGTTTGATTTAGAGTTCCACATACATCTATCAATATAGGAGAAAACAGAGTGAAACGCCAAAATTCAAACTGTTACTGGAAACGAACGCTTCAACATAGAAAACGAAATTGGGGGAACCAAGTGGGCTTAGTGTAATGATCATTACCTGAAAGTATCATCCAGTTTGGGTGAAAAAATAGTTGCTGAGATTTCTGGAGATTCGTAATTTTGGGTAGCTTGGCAACCCCTTTCAAGGAGAGTGTATCTCGCCAGTCACTGCTTAGTGCTACATCAAGAGGAAACAAAACCTAGAGACAGAACTTGAAACTACATAATCGTGTCAAGTTTGAAGAAGCTAGCACAAACCGTGTTTGATTTAGAGTTCCACATACATCTATCAATATAGGAGAAAACAGAGTGAAACGCCAAAATTCAAACTGTTACTGGAAACGAACGCTTCAACATAGAAGAACGAAATTTGGGGAACCAAGTGGGCTTAGTGTACTGATCATTACCTGAAAGTATCATCCAGTTTGGGTGAAAAAATAGTTGCTGAGATTTCCGGAGATTCGTAATTTTGGGAAGCTTGGCAACCCCTTTCAAGGACAGTGTATCTCGCCAGTCACTGCTTAGGCCTACATCAAGAGGAAACAAAACCTAGAGATAGAACTTGAAACTACATTATCGTGTCAAGTTTCAAAAAGCTAGCGCAAACCGTGTTTGATTTAGAGTTCCACATACATCTATCAATATAGGAGAAAACAGAGTGAAACGCCAAAATTCAAACTGTTACTGGAAACGAACGCTTCAACATAAAAGAACGAATTTGGGGGAACCAAGTGGGCTTAGTGTACTGATCATTACCTGAAAGTATCATCCAGTTTGGGTGAAAAAATAGTTGCTGAGATTTCTGGAGATTCGTAATTTTGGGAAGCTTGGCAACCCCTTTCAAGGACAGTGTATCTCGCCAGTCACTGCTTAGGCCTACATCAAGAGGAAACAAAACCTAGAGATAGAACTTGAAACTACATTATCGTGTCAAGTTTCAAAAAGCTAGCGCAAACCGTATTTGATTTAGAGTTCCACATACATCTATCAATATAGGAGAAAACTGAGTGAAACGCCAAAATTCAAACTGTTACTGGAAACGAACGCTTCAACATAGAAGAACGAAATTTGGGGAACCAAGTGGGCTTAGTGTACTGATCATTACCTGAAAGTATCATCCAGTTTGGGTGAAAAAATAGTTGCTGAGATTTCCGGAGATTCGTAATTTTGGGAAGCTTGGCAACCCCTTTCAAGGACAGTGTATCTCGCCAGTCACTGCTTAGGGCTACATCAAGAGGAAACAAAACCTAGAGACAGAACTTGAAACTACATTATCGTGTCAAGTTTCAAGAAGCTAGCACAAACCGTGTTTGATTTAGAGTTCCACATACATCTATCAATATAGGAGAAAACAGAGTGAAACGCCAAAATTCAAACTGTTACTGGAAACGAACGCTTCAACATAGAAGAACGAAATTTGGGGAACCAAGTGGGCTTAGTGTACTGATCATTCCCTGAAAGTATCATCCAGTTTGGGTGAAAAAATAGTTGCTGAGATTTCTGGAGATTCGTAATTTTGGGTAGCTTGGCAACCCCTTTCAAGGACAGTGTATCTCGCCAGTCACTGCTTAGGGCTACATCAAGAGGAAACAAAACCTAGAGACAGAACTTGAAACTACATAATCGTGTCAAGTTTGAAGAAGCTAGCACAAACCGTGTTTGATTTAGAGTTCCACATACATCTATCAATATAGGAGAAAACAGAGTGAAACGCCAAAATTCAAACTGTTACTGGAAACGAACGCTTCAACATAGAAGAACGAAATTTGGGGAACCAAGTGGGCTTAGTGTACTGATCATTACCTGGAAGTATCATCCAGTTTGGGTGAAAAAATAGTTGCTGAGATTTCTGGAGATTCGTAATTTTGGGAAGCTTGGCAACCCCTTTCAAGGACAGTGTATCTCGCCAGTCACTGCTTAGGCCTACATCAAGAGGAAACAAAACCTAGAGATAGAACTTGAAACTACATTATCGTGTCAAGTTTCAAAAAGCTAGCGCAAACCGTGTTTGATTTAGAGTTCCACATACATCTATCAATATAGGAGAAAACAGAGTGAAACGCCAAAATTCAAACTGTTACTGGAAACGAACGCTTCAACATAGAAGAACGAAATTGGGGGAACCAAGTGGGCTTAGTGTACTGATCATTACCTGAAAGTATCATCCAGTTTGGGTGAAAAAATAGTTGCTGAGATTTCTGGAGATTCGTAATTTTGGGTAGCTTGGCAACCCCTTTCAAGGAGAGTGTATCTCGCCAGTCACTGCTTAGTGCTACATCAAGAGGAAACAAAACCTAGAGACAGAACTTGAAACTACATAATCGTGTCAAGTTTGAAGAAGCTAGCACAAACCGTGTTTGATTTAGAGTTCCACATACATCTATCAATATAGGAGAAAACAGAGTGAAACGCCAAAATTCAAACTGTTACTGGAAACGAACGCTTCAACATAGAAGAACGAAATTTGCGGAACCAAGTGGGCTTAGTGTACTGATCATTACCTGAAAGTATCATCCAGTTTGGGTGAAAAAATAGTTGCTGAGATTTCTGGAGATTCGTAATTTTGGGAAGCTTGGCAACCCCTTTCAAGGACAGTGTATCTCGCCAGTCACTGCTTAGGCCTACATCAAGAGGAAACAAAACCTAGAGATAGAACTTGAAACTACATTATCGTGTCAAGTTTCAAAAAGCTAGCGCAAACCGTGTTTGATTTAGAGTTCCACATACATCTATCAATATAGGAGAAAACAGAGTGAAACGCCAAAATTCAAACTGTTACTGGAAACGAACGCTTCAACATAGAAGAACGAAATTTTTGGAACCAAGTGGGCTTAGTGTACTGATCATTACCTGAAAGTATCATCCAGTTTGGGTGCAAAAATAGTTGCTGAGATTTCTGGAGATTCGTAATTTTGGGAAGCTTGGCAACCCCTTTCAAGGACAGTGTATCTCGCCAGTCACTGCTTAGGGCTACATCAAGAGGAAACAAAACCTTGAGACAGAACTTGAAACTACATTATCGTGTCAAGTTTCAAGAAGCTAGCACAAACCGTGTTTGATTTAGAGTTCCACATACATCTATCAATATAGGAGAAAACAGAGTGAAACGCCAAAATTCAAACTGTTACTGGAAACGAACGCTTCAACATAGAAGAACGAAATTTGGGGAACCAAGTGGGCTTAGTGTACTGATCATTCCCTGAAAGTATCATCCAGTTTGGGTGAAAAAATAGTTGCTGAGATTTCTGGAGATTCGTAATTTTGGGTAGCTTGGCAACCCCTTTCAAGGACAGTGTATCTCGCCAGTCACTGCTTAGGGCTACATCAAGAGGAAACAAAACCTAGAGACAGAACTTGAAACTACATAATCGTGTCAAGTTTGAAGAAGCTAGCACAAACCGTGTTTGATTTAGAGTTCCACATACATCTATCAATATAGGAGAAAACAGAGTGAAACGCCAAAATTCAAACTGTTACTGGAAACGAACGCTTCAACATAGAAGAACGAAATTTGGGGAACCAAGTGGGCTTAGTGTACTGATCATTACCTGGAAGTATCATCCAGTTTGGGTGCAAAAATAGTTGCTGAGATTTCTGGAGATTCGTAATTTTGGGAAGCTTGGCAACCCCTTTCAAGGACAGTGTATCTCGCCAGTCACTGCTTAGGGCTACATCAAGAGGAAACAAAACCTAGAGACAGAACTTGAAACTACATTATCGTGTCAAGTTTCAAGAAGCTAGCACAAACCGTGTTTGATTTAGAGTTCCACATACATCTATCAATATAGGAGAAAACAGAGTGAAACGCCAAAATTCAAACTGTTACTGGAAACGAACGCTTCAACATAGAAGAACGAAATTTGGGGAACCAAGTGGGCTTAGTGTACTGATCATTCCCTCAAAGTATCATCCAGTTTGGGTGAAAAAATAGTTGCTGAGATTTCTGGAGATTCGTAATTTTGGGTAGCTTGGCAACCCCTTTCAAGGACAGTGTATCTCGCCAGTCACTGCTTAGGGCTACATCAAGAGGAACCAAAACCTAGAGACAGAACTTGAAACTACATAATCGTGTGAAGTTTGAAGAAGCTAGCACAAACCGTGTTTGATTTAGAGTTCCACATACATCTATCAATATAGGAGAAAACAGAGTGAAACGCCAAAATTCAAACTGTTACTGGAAACGAACGCTTCAACATAGAAGAACGAAATTTGGGGAACCAAGTGGGCTTAGTGTACTGATCATTACCTGGAAGTATCATCCAGTTTGGGTGAAAAAATAGTTTCTGAGATTTCTGGAGATTCGTAATTTGGGGTAGCTTGGCAACCAATTTCAAGGACAGTGTATCTCGCCAGTCACTGCTTAGGGCTACATCAAGAGGAAACAAAACCTAGAGACAGAACTTGAAACTACATAATCGTGTCAAGTTTGAAGAAGCTACAACAAACCGTGTTTGATTTAGAGTTCCACATACATCTATCAATATAGGAGAAAACAGAGTGAAACGCCAAAATTCAAACTGTTACTGGAAACGAACGCTTCAACATAGAAGAACGAAATTTGGGGAACCAAGTGGGCTTCGTGTACTGATCATTACCTGAAAGTATCATCCAGTTTGGGTGAAAAAATAGTTGCTGAGATTTCTGGAGATTCGTAATTTTGGGAAGCTTGGCAACCCCTTTCAAGGACAGTGTATCTCGCCAGTCACTGCTTAGGCCTACATCAAGAGGAAACAAAACCTAGAGATAGAACTTGAAACTACATTATCGTGTCAAGTTTCAAAAAGCTAGCGCAAACCGTGTTTGATTTAGAGTTCCACATACATCTATCAATATAGGAGAAAACAGAGTGAAACGCCAAAATTCAAACTGTTACTGGAAACGAACGCTTCAACATAGAAAACGAAATTGGGGGAACCAAGTGGGCTTAGTGTAATGATCATTACCTGAAAGTATCATCCAGTTTGGGTGAAAAAATAGTTGCTGAGATTTCTGGAGATTCGTAATTTTGGGTAGCTTGGCAACCCCTTTCAAGGAGAGTGTATCTCGCCAGTCACTGCTTAGTGCTACATCAAGAGGAAACAAAACCTAGAGACAGAACTTGAAACTACATAATCGTGTCAAGTTTGAAGAAGCTAGCACAAACCGTGTTTGATTTAGAGTTCCACATACATCTATCAATATAGGAGAAAACAGAGTGAAACGCCAAAATTCAAACTGTTACTGGAAACGAACGCTTCAACATAGAAGAACGAAATTTGGGGAACCAAGTGGGCTTAGTGTACTGATCATTACCTGAAAGTATCATCCAGTTTGGGTGAAAAAATAGTTGCTGAGATTTCTGGAGATTCGTAATTTTGGGAAGCTTGGCAACCCCTTTCAAGGACAGTGTATCTCGCCAGTCACTGCTTAGGCCTACATCAAGAGGAAACAAAACCTAGAGATAGAACTTGAAACTACATTATCGTGTCAAGTTTCAAAAAGCTAGCGCAAACCGTGTTTGATTTAGAGTTCCACATACATCTATCAATATAGGAGAAAACAGAGTGAAACGCCAAAATTCAAACTGTTACTGGAAACGAACGCTTCAACATAAAAGAACGAATTTGGGGGAACCAAGTGGGCTTAGTGTACTGATCATTACCTGAAAGTATCATCCAGTTTGGGTGAAAAAATAGTTGCTGAGATTTCTGGAGATTCGTAATTTTGGGAAGCTTGGCAACCCCTTTCAAGGACAGTGTATCTCGCCAGTCACTGCTTAGGCCTACATCAAGAGGAAACAAAACCTAGAGATAGAACTTGAAACTACATTATCGTGTCAAGTTTCAAAAAGCTAGCGCAAACCGTATTTGATTTAGAGTTCCACATACATCTATCAATATAGGAGAAAACTGAGTGAAACGCCAAAATTCAAACTGTTACTGGAAACGAACGCTTCAACATAGAAGAACGAAATTTGGGGAACCAAGTGGGCTTAGTGTACTGATCATTACCTGAAAGTATCATCCAGTTTGGGTGAAAAAATAGTTGCTGAGATTTCCGGAGATTCGTAATTTTGGGAAGCTTGGCAACCCCTTTCAAGGACAGTGTATCTCGCCAGTCACTGCTTAGGGCTACATCAAGAGGAAACAAAACCTAGAGACAGAACTTGAAACTACATTATCGTGTCAAGTTTCAAGAAGCTAGCACAAACCGTGTTTGATTTAGAGTTCCACATACATCTATCAATATAGGAGAAAACAGAGTGAAACGCCAAAATTCAAACTGTTACTGGAAACGAACGCTTCAACATAGAAGAACGAAATTTGGGGAACCAAGTGGGCTTAGTGTACTGATCATTCCCTGAAAGTATCATCCAGTTTGGGTGAAAAAATAGTTGCTGAGATTTCTGGAGATTCGTAATTTTGGGTAGCTTGGCAACCCCTTTCAAGGACAGTGTATCTCGCCAGTCACTGCTTAGGGCTACATCAAGAGGAAACAAAACCTAGAGACAGAACTTGAAACTACATAATCGTGTCAAGTTTGAAGAAGCTAGCACAAACCGTGTTTGATTTAGAGTTCCACATACATCTATCAATATAGGAGAAAACAGAGTGAAACGCCAAAATTCAAACTGTTACTGGAAACGAACGCTTCAACATAGAAGAACGAAATTTGGGGAACCAAGTGGGCTTAGTGTACTGATCATTACCTGGAAGTATCATCCAGTTTGGGTGCAAAAATAGTTGCTGAGATTTCTGGAGATTCGTAATTTTGGGAAGCTTGGCAACCCCTTTCAAGGACAGTGTATCTCGCCAGTCACTGCTTAGGGCTACATCAAGAGGAAACAAAACCTAGAGACAGAACTTGAAACTACATTATCGTGTCAAGTTTCAAGAAGCTAGCACAAACCGTGTTTGATTTAGAGTTCCACATACATCTATCAATATAGGAGAAAACAGAGTGAAACGCCAAAATTCAAACTGTTACTGGAAACGAACGCTTCAACATAGAAGAACGAAATTTGGGGAACCAAGTGGGCTTAGTGTACTGATCATTCCCTCAAAGTATCATCCAGTTTGGGTGAAAAAATAGTTGCTGAGATTTCTGGAGATTCGTAATTTTGGGTAGCTTGGCAACCCCTTTCAAGGACAGTGTATCTCGCCAGTCACTGCTTAGGGCTACATCAAGAGGAACCAAAACCTAGAGACAGAACTTGAAACTACATAATCGTGTGAAGTTTGAAGAAGCTAGCACAAACCGTGTTTGATTTAGAGTTCCACATACATCTATCAATATAGGAGAAAACAGAGTGAAACGCCAAAATTCAAACTGTTACTGGAAACGAACGCTTCAACATAGAAGAACGAAATTTGGGGAACCAAGTGGGCTTAGTGTACTGATCATTACCTGGAAGTATCATCCAGTTTGGGTGAAAAAATAGTTTCTGAGATTTCTGGAGATTCGTAATTTGGGGTAGCTTGGCAACCAATTTCAAGGACAGTGTATCTCGCCAGTCACTGCTTAGGGCTACATCAAGAGGAAACAAAACCTAGAGACAGAACTTGAAACTACATAATCGTGTCAAGTTTGAAGAAGCTACAACAAACCGTGTTTGATTTAGAGTTCCACATACATCTATCAATATAGGAGAAAACAGAGTGAAACGCCAAAATTCAAACTGTTACTGGAAACGAACGCTTCAACATAGAAGAACGAAATTTGGGGAACCAAGTGGGCTTCGTGTACTGATCATTACCTGAAAGTATCATCCAGTTTGGGTGAAAAAATAGTTGCTGAGATTTCTGGAGATTCGTAATTTTGGGAAGCTTGGCAACCCCTTTCAAGGACAGTGTATCTCGCCAGTCACTGCTTAGGCCTACATCAAGAGGAAACAAAACCTAGAGATAGAACTTGAAACTACATTATCGTGTCAAGTTTCAAAAAGCTAGCGCAAACCGTGTTTGATTTAGAGTTCCACATACATCTATCAATATAGGAGAAAACAGAGTGAAACGCCAAAATTCAAACTGTTACTGGAAACGAACGCTTCAACATAGAAGAACGAAATTGGGGGAACCAAGTGGGCTTAGTGTACTGATCATTACCTGAAAGTATCATCCAGTTTGGGTGAAAAAATAGTTGCTGAGATTTCTGGAGATTCGTAATTTTGGGAAGCTTGGCAACCCCTTTCAAGGACAGTGTATCTCGCCAGTCACTGCTTAGGACTACATCAAGAGGAAACAAAACCTAGAGATAGAACTTGAAACTACATTATCGTGTCAAGTTTCAAAAAGCTAGCGCAAACCGTGTTTGATTTAGAGTTCCACATACATCTATCAATATAGGAGAAAACAGAGTGAAACGCCAAAATTCAAACTGTTACTGGAAACGAACGCTTCAACATAAAAGAACGAATTTGGGGGAACCAAGTGGGCTTAGTGTACTGATCATTACCTGAAAGTATCATCCAGTTTGGGTGAAAAAATAGTTGCTGAGATTTCTGGAGATTCGTAATTTTGGGAAGCTTGGCAACCCCTTTCAAGGACAGTGTATCTCGCCAGTCACTGCTTAGGCCTACATCAAGAGGAAACAAAACCTAGAGATAGAACTTGAAACTACATTATCGTGTCAAGTTTCAAAAAGCTAGCGCAAACCGTATTTGATTTAGAGTTCCACATACATCTATCAATATAGGAGAAAACAGAGTGAAACGCCAAAATTCAAACTGTTACTGGAAACGAACGCTTCAACATAGAAGAACGAAATTTGGGGAACCAAGTGGGCTTAGTGTACTGATCATTACCTGAAAGTATCATCCAGTTTGGGTGAAAAAATAGTTGCTGAGATTTCCGGAGATTCGTAATTTTGGGAAGCTTGGCAACCCCTTTCAAGGACAGTGTATCTCGCCAGTCACTGCTTAGGGCTACATCAAGAGGAAACAAAACCTAGAGACAGAACTTGAAACTACATTATCGTGTCAAGTTTCAAGAAGCTAGCACAAACCGTGTTTGATTTAGAGTTCCACATACATCTATCAATATAGGAGAAAACAGAGTGAAACGCCAAAATTCAAACTGTTACTGGAAACGAACGCTTCAACATAGAAGAACGAAATTTGGGGAACCAAGTGGGCTTAGTGTACTGATCATTCCCTGAAAGTATCATCCAGTTTGGGTGCAAAAATAGTTGCTGAGATTTCTGGAGATTCGTAATTTTGGGTAGCTTGGCAACCCCTTTCAAGGACAGTGTATCTCGCCAGTCACTGCTTAGGGCTACATCAAGAGGAAACAAAACCTAGAGACAGAACTTGAAACTACATAATCGTGTCAAGTTTGAAGAAGCTAGCACAAACCGTGTTTGATTTAGAGTTCCACATACATCTATCAATATAGGAGAAAACAGAGTGAAACGCCAAAATTCAAACTGTTACTGGAAACGAACGCTTCAACATAGAAGAACGAAATTTGGGGAACCAAGTGGGCTTAGTGTACTGATCATTCCCTCAAAGTATCATCCAGTTTGGGTGAAAAAATAGTTGCTGAGATTTCTGGAGATTCGTAATTTTGGGTAGCTTGGCAACCCCTTTCAAGGACAGTGTATCTCGCCAGTCACTGCTTAGGGCTACATCAAGAGGAACCAAAACCTAGAGACAGAACTTGAAACTACATAATCGTGTGAAGTTTGAAGAAGCTAGCACAAACCGTGTTTGATTTAGAGTTCCACATACATCTATCAATATAGGAGAAAACAGAGTGAAACGCCAAAATTCAAACTGTTACTGGAAACGAACGCTTCAACATAGAAGAACGAAATTTGGGGAACCAAGTGGGCTTAGTGTACTGATCATTACCTGGAAGTATCATCCAGTTTGGGTGAAAAAATAGTTTCTGAGATTTCTGGAGATTCGTAATTTGGGGTAGCTTGGCAACCAATTTCAAGGACAGTGTATCTCGCCAGTCACTGCTTAGGGCTACATCAAGAGGAAACAAAACCTAGAGACAGAACTTGAAACTACATAATCGTGTCAAGTTTGAAGAAGCTACAACAAACCGTGTTTGATTTAGAGTTCCACATACATCTATCAATATAGGAGAAAACAGAGTGAAACGCCAAAATTCAAACTGTTACTGGAAACGAACGCTTCAACATAGAAGAACGAAATTTGGGGAACCAAGTGGGCTTCGTGTACTGATCATTACCTGAAAGTATCATCCAGTTTGGGTGAAAAAATAGTTGCTGAGATTTCTGGAGATTCGTAATTTTGGGAAGCTTGGCAACCCCTTTCAAGGACAGTGTATCTCGCCAGTCACTGCTTAGGCCTACATCAAGAGGAAACAAAACCTAGAGATAGAACTTGAAACTACATTATCGTGTCAAGTTTCAAAAAGCTAGCGCAAACCGTGTTTGATTTAGAGTTCCACATACATCTATCAATATAGGAGAAAACAGAGTGAAACGCCAAAATTCAAACTGTTACTGGAAACGAACGCTTCAACATAGAAGAACGAAATTGGGGGAACCAAGTGGGCTTAGTGTACTGATCATTACCTGAAAGTATCATCCAGTTTGGGTGAAAAAATAGTTGCTGAGATTTCTGGAGATTCGTAATTTTGGGTAGCTTGGCAACCCCTTTCAAGGACAGTGTATCTCGCCAGTCACTGCTTAGGGCTACATCAAGAGGAAACAAAACCTAGAGACAGAACTTGAAAGTACATAATCGTGTGAAGTTTGAAGAAGCTAGCACAAACCGTGTTTGATTTAGAGTTCCACATACATCTATCAATATAGGAGAAAACAGAGTGAAACGCCAAAATTCAAACTGTTACTGGAAACGAAAGCTTCAACATAGAAGAACGAAATTTGGGGAACCAAGTGGGCTTCGTGTACTGATCATTACCTGAAAGTATCATCCAGTTTGGGTGAAAAAATAGTTGCTGAGATTTCTGGAGATTCGTAATTTTGGGAAGCTTGGCAACCCCTTTCAAGGACAGTGTATCTCGCCAGTCACTGCTTAGGCCTACATCAAGAGGAAACAAAACCTAGAGATAGAACTTGAAACTACATTATCGTGTCAAGTTTCAAAAAGCTAGCGCAAACCGTGTTTGATTTAGAGTTCCACATACATCTATCAATATAGGAGAAAACAGAGTGAAACGCCAAAATTCAAACTGTTACTGGAAACGAACGCTTCAACATAGAAGAACGAAATTGGGGGAACCAAGTGGGCTTAGTGTACTGATCATTACCTGAAAGTATCATCCAGTTTGGGTGAAAAAATAGTTGCTGAGATTTCTGGAGATTCGTAATTTTGGGTAGCTTGGCAACCCCTTTCAAGGAGAGTGTATCTCGCCAGTCACTGCTTAGTGCTACATCAAGAGGAAACAAAACCTAGAGACAGAACTTGAAACTACATAATCGTGTCAAGTTTGAAGAAGCTAGCACAAACCGTGTTTGATTTAGAGTTCCACATACATCTATCAATATAGGAGAAAACAGAGTGAAACGCCAAAATTCAAACTGTTACTGGAAACGAACGCTTCAACATAGAAGAACGAAATTTGGGGAACCAAGTGGGCTTAGTGTACTGATCATTACCTGAAAGTATCATCCAGTTTGGGTGAAAAAATAGTTGCTGAGATTTCCGGAGATTCGTAATTTTGGGAAGCTTGGCAACCCCTTTCAAGGACAGTGTATCTCGCCAGTCACTGCTTAGGGCTACATCAAGAGGAAACAAAACCTAGAGACAGAACTTGAAACTACATTATCGTGTCAAGTTTCAAGAAGCTAGCACAAACCGTGTTTGATTTAGAGTTCCACATACATCTATCAATATAGGAGAAAACAGAGTGAAACGCCAAAATTCAAACTGTTACTGGAAACGAACGCTTCAACATAGAAGAACGAAATTTGGGGAACCAAGTGGGCTTAGTGTACTGATCATTCCCTGAAAGTATCATCCAGTTTGGGTGCAAAAATAGTTGCTGAGATTTCTGGAGATTCGTAATTTTGGGTAGCTTGGCAACCCCTTTCAAGGACAGTGTATCTCGCCAGTCACTGCTTAGGGCTACATCAAGAGGAAACAAAACCTAGAGACAGAACTTGAAACTACATAATCGTGTCAAGTTTGAAGAAGCTAGCACAAACCGTGTTTGATTTAGAGTTCCACATACATCTATCAATATAGGAGAAAACAGAGTGAAACGCCAAAATTCAAACTGTTACTGGAAACGAACGCTTCAACATAGAAGAACGAAATTTGGGGAACCAAGTGGGCTTAGTGTACTGATCATTCCCTCAAAGTATCATCCAGTTTGGGTGAAAAAATAGTTGCTGAGATTTCTGGAGATTCGTAATTTTGGGTAGCTTGGCAACCCCTTTCAAGGACAGTGTATCTCGCCAGTCACTGCTTAGGGCTACATCAAGAGGAACCAAAACCTAGAGACAGAACTTGAAACTACATAATCGTGTGAAGTTTGAAGAAGCTAGCACAAACCGTGTTTGATTTAGAGTTCCACATACATCTATCAATATAGGAGAAAACAGAGTGAAACGCCAAAATTCAAACTGTTACTGGAAACGAACGCTTCAACATAGAAGAACGAAATTTGGGGAACCAAGTGGGCTTAGTGTACTGATCATTACCTGGAAGTATCATCCAGTTTGGGTGAAAAAATAGTTTCTGAGATTTCTGGAGATTCGTAATTTGGGGTAGCTTGGCAACCAATTTCAAGGACAGTGTATCTCGCCAGTCACTGCTTAGGGCTACATCAAGAGGAAACAAAACCTAGAGACAGAACTTGAAACTACATAATCGTGTCAAGTTTGAAGAAGCTACAACAAACCGTGTTTGATTTAGAGTTCCACATACATCTATCAATATAGGAGAAAACAGAGTGAAACGCCAAAATTCAAACTGTTACTGGAAACGAACGCTTCAACATAGAAGAACGAAATTTGGGGAACCAAGTGGGCTTCGTGTACTGATCATTACCTGAAAGTATCATCCAGTTTGGGTGAAAAAATAGTTGCTGAGATTTCTGGAGATTCGTAATTTTGGGAAGCTTGGCAACCCCTTTCAAGGACAGTGTATCTCGCCAGTCACTGCTTAGGCCTACATCAAGAGGAAACAAAACCTAGAGATAGAACTTGAAACTACATTATCGTGTCAAGTTTCAAAAAGCTAGCGCAAACCGTGTTTGATTTAGAGTTCCACATACATCTATCAATATAGGAGAAAACAGAGTGAAACGCCAAAATTCAAACTGTTACTGGAAACGAACGCTTCAACATAGAAGAACGAAATTGGGGGAACCAAGTGGGCTTAGTGTACTGATCATTACCTGAAAGTATCATCCAGTTTGGGTGAAAAAATAGTTGCTGAGATTTCTGGAGATTCGTAATTTTGGGTAGCTTGGCAACCCCTTTAAAGGACAGTGTATCTCGCCAGTCACTGCTTAGGGCTACATCAAGAGGAAACAAAACCTAGAGACAGAACTTGAAAGTACATAATCGTGTGAAGTTTGAAGAAGCTAGCACAAACCGTGTTTGATTTAGAGTTCCACATACATCTATCAATATAGGAGAAAACAGAGTGAAACGCCAAAATTCAAACTGTTACTGGAAACGAAAGCTTCAACATAGAAGAACGAAATTTGGGGAACCAAGTGGGCTTCGTGTACTGATCATTACCTGAAAGTATCATCCAGTTTGGGTGAAAAAATAGTTGCTGAGATTTCTGGAGATTCGTAATTTTGGGAAGCTTGGCAACCCCTTTCAAGGACAGTGTATCTCGCCAGTCACTGCTTAGGCCTACATCAAGAGGAAACAAAACCTAGAGATAGAACTTGAAACTACATTATCGTGTCAAGTTTCAAAAAGCTAGCGCAAACCGTGTTTGATTTAGAGTTCCACATACATCTATCAATATAGGAGAAAACAGAGTGAAACGCCAAAATTCAAACTGTTACTGGAAACGAACGCTTCAACATAGAAGAACGAAATTGGGGGAACCAAGTGGGCTTAGTGTACTGATCATTACCTGAAAGTATCATCCAGTTTGGGTGAAAAAATAGTTGCTGAGATTTCTGGAGATTCGTAATTTTGGGTAGCTTGGCAACCCCTTTCAAGGAGAGTGTATCTCGCCAGTCACTGCTTAGTGCTACATCAAGAGGAAACAAAACCTAGAGACAGAACTTGAAACTACATAATCGTGTCAAGTTTGAAGAAGCTAGCACAAACCGTGTTTGATTTAGAGTTCCACATACATCTATCAATATAGGAGAAAACAGAGTGAAACGCCAAAATTCAAACTGTTACTGGAAACGAACGCTTCAACATAGAAGAACGAAATTTGCGGAACCAAGTGGGCTTAGTGTACTGATCATTACCTGAAAGTATCATCCAGTTTGGGTGAAAAAATAGTTGCTGAGATTTCTGGAGATTCGTAATTTTGGGAAGCTTGGCAACCCCTTTCAAGGACAGTGTATCTCGCCAGTCACTGCTTAGGCCTACATCAAGAGGAAACAAAACCTAGAGATAGAACTTGAAACTACATTATCGTGTCAAGTTTCAAAAAGCTAGCGCAAACCGTGTTTGATTTAGAGTTCCACATACATCTATCAATATAGGAGAAAACAGAGTGAAACGCCAAAATTCAAACTGTTACTGGAAACGAACGCTTCAACATAGAAGAACGAAATTTTTGGAACCAAGTGGGCTTAGTGTACTGATCATTACCTGAAAGTATCATCCAGTTTGGGTGCAAAAATAGTTGCTGAGATTTCTGGAGATTCGTAATTTTGGGAAGCTTGGCAACCCCTTTCAAGGACAGTGTATCTCGCCAGTCACTGCTTAGGGCTACATCAAGAGGAAACAAAACCTTGAGACAGAACTTGAAACTACATTATCGTGTCAAGTTTCAAGAAGCTAGCACAAACCGTGTTTGATTTAGAGTTCCACATACATCTATCAATATAGGAGAAAACAGAGTGAAACGCCAAAATTCAAACTGTTACTGGAAACGAACGCTTCAACATAGAAGAACGAAATTTGGGGAACCAAGTGGGCTTAGTGTACTGATCATTCCCTGAAAGTATCATCCAGTTTGGGTGAAAAAATAGTTGCTGAGATTTCTGGAGATTCGTAATTTTGGGTAGCTTGGCAACCCCTTTCAAGGACAGTGTATCTCGCCAGTCACTGCTTAGGGCTACATCAAGAGGAAACAAAACCTAGAGACAGAACTTGAAACTACATAATCGTGTCAAGTTTGAAGAAGCTAGCACAAACCGTGTTTGATTTAGAGTTCCACATACATCTATCAATATAGGAGAAAACAGAGTGAAACGCCAAAATTCAAACTGTTACTGGAAACGAACGCTTCAACATAGAAGAACGAAATTTGGGGAACAAGTGGGCTTAGTGTACTGATCATTACCTGAAAGTATCATCCAGTTTGGGTGCAAAAATAGTTGCTGAGATTTCTGGAGATTCGTAATTTTGGGAAGCTTGGCAACCCCTTTCAAGGACAGTGTATCTCGCCAGTCACTGCTTAGGGCTACATCAAGAGGAAACAAAACCTAGAGACAGAACTTGAAACTACATTATCGTGTCAAGTTTCAAGAAGCTAGCACAAACCGTGTTTGATTTAGAGTTCCACATACATCTATCAATATAGGAGAAAACAGAGTGAAACGCCAAAATTCAAACTGTTACTGGAAACGAACGCTTCAACATAGAAGAACGAAATTTGGGGAACCAAGTGGGCTTAGTGTACTGATCATTCCCTCAAAGTATCATCCAGTTTGGGTGAAAAAATAGTTGCTGAGATTTCTGGAGATTCGTAATTTTGGGTAGCTTGGCAACCCCTTTCAAGGACAGTGTATCTCGCCAGTCACTGCTTAGGGCTACATCAAGAGGAACCAAAACCTAGAGACAGAACTTGAAACTACATAATCGTGTGAAGTTTGAAGAAGCTAGCACAAACCGTGTTTGATTTAGAGTTCCACATACATCTATCAATATAGGAGAAAACAGAGTGAAACGCCAAAATTCAAACTGTTACTGGAAACGAACGCTTCAACATAGAAGAACGAAATTTGGGGAACCAAGTGGGCTTAGTGTACTGATCATTACCTGGAAGTATCATCCAGTTTGGGTGAAAAAATAGTTTCTGAGATTTCTGGAGATTCGTAATTTGGGGTAGCTTGGCAACCAATTTCAAGGACAGTGTATCTCGCCAGTCACTGCTTAGGGCTACATCAAGAGGAAACAAAACCTAGAGACAGAACTTGAAACTACATAATCGTGTCAAGTTTGAAGAAGCTACAACAAACCGTGTTTGATTTAGAGTTCCACATACATCTATCAATATAGGAGAAAACAGAGTGAAACGCCAAAATTCAAACTGTTACTGGAAACGAACGCTTCAACATAGAAGAACGAAATTTGGGGAACCAAGTGGGCTTCGTGTACTGATCATTACCTGAAAGTATCATCCAGTTTGGGTGAAAAAATAGTTGCTGAGATTTCTGGAGATTCGTAATTTTGGGAAGCTTGGCAACCCCTTTCAAGGACAGTGTATCTCGCCAGTCACTGCTTAGGCCTACATCAAGAGGAAACAAAACCTAGAGATAGAACTTGAAACTACATTATCGTGTCAAGTTTCAAAAAGCTAGCGCAAACCGTGTTTGATTTAGAGTTCCACATACATCTATCAATATAGGAGAAAACAGAGTGAAACGCCAAAATTCAAACTGTTACTGGAAACGAACGCTTCAACATAGAAAACGAAATTGGGGGAACCAAGTGGGCTTAGTGTAATGATCATTACCTGAAAGTATCATCCAGTTTGGGTGAAAAAATAGTTGCTGAGATTTCTGGAGATTCGTAATTTTGGGTAGCTTGGCAACCCCTTTCAAGGAGAGTGTATCTCGCCAGTCACTGCTTAGTGCTACATCAAGAGGAAACAAAACCTAGAGACAGAACTTGAAACTACATAATCGTGTCAAGTTTGAAGAAGCTAGCACAAACCGTGTTTGATTTAGAGTTCCACATACATCTATCAATATAGGAGAAAACAGAGTGAAATGCCAAAATTCAAACTGTTACTGGAAACGAACGCTTCAACATAGAAGAACGAAATTTGGGGAACCAAGTGGGCTTAGTGTACTGATCATTACCTGAAAGTATCATCCAGTTTGGGTGAAAAAATAGTTGCTGAGATTTCTGGAGATTCGTAATTTTGGGAAGCTTGGCAACCCCTTTCAAGGACAGTGTATCTCGCCAGTCACTGCTTAGGCCTACATCAAGAGGAAACAAAACCTAGAGATAGAACTTGAAACTACATTATCGTGTCAAGTTTCAAAAAGCTAGCGCAAACCGTGTTTGATTTAGAGTTCCACATACATCTATCAATATAGGAGAAAACAGAGTGAAACGCCAAAATTCAAACTGTTACTGGAAACGAACGCTTCAACATAAAAGAACGAATTTGGGGGAACCAAGTGGGCTTAGTGTACTGATCATTACCTGAAAGTATCATCCAGTTTGGGTGAAAAAATAGTTGCTGAGATTTCTGGAGATTCGTAATTTTGGGAAGCTTGGCAACCCCTTTCAAGGACAGTGTATCTCGCCAGTCACTGCTTAGGCCTACATCAAGAGGAAACAAAACCTAGAGATAGAACTTGAAACTACATTATCGTGTCAAGTTTCAAAAAGCTAGCGCAAACCGTATTTGATTTAGAGTTCCACATACATCTATCAATATAGGAGAAAACTGAGTGAAACGCCAAAATTCAAACTGTTACTGGAAACGAACGCTTCAACATAGAAGAACGAAATTTGGGGAACCAAGTGGGCTTAGTGTACTGATCATTACCTGAAAGTATCATCCAGTTTGGGTGAAAAAATAGTTGCTGAGATTTCCGGAGATTCGTAATTTTGGGAAGCTTGGCAACCCCTTTCAAGGACAGTGTATCTCGCCAGTCACTGCTTAGGGCTACATCAAGAGGAAACAAAACCTAGAGACAGAACTTGAAACTACATTATCGTGTCAAGTTTCAAGAAGCTAGCACAAACCGTGTTTGATTTAGAGTTCCACATACATCTATCAATATAGGAGAAAACAGAGTGAAACGCCAAAATTCAAACTGTTACTGGAAACGAACGCTTCAACATAGAAGAACGAAATTTGGGGAACCAAGTGGGCTTAGTGTACTGATCATTCCCTGAAAGTATCATCCAGTTTGGGTGAAAAAATAGTTGCTGAGATTTCTGGAGATTCGTAATTTTGGGTAGCTTGGCAACCCCTTTCAAGGACAGTGTATCTCGCCAGTCACTGCTTAGGGCTACATCAAGAGGAAACAAAACCTAGAGACAGAACTTGAAACTACATAATCGTGTCAAGTTTGAAGAAGCTAGCACAAACCGTGTTTGATTTAGAGTTCCACATACATCTATCAATATAGGAGAAAACAGAGTGAAACGCCA
Source organism: Spermophilus citellus (assembly GCF_964194105.1). Classification (NCBI taxonomy): domain Eukaryota; kingdom Metazoa; phylum Chordata; class Mammalia; order Rodentia; family Sciuridae; genus Spermophilus; species Spermophilus citellus. Next base: position 22,319 of record NW_027672742.1, on the reverse strand, counting down.
AAATTCAAACTGTTACTGGAAACGAACGCTTCAACATAGAAGAACGAAATTTGGGGAACCAAGTGGGCTTAGTGTACTGATCATTACCTGGAAGTATCATCCAGTTTGGGTGCAAAAATAGTTGCTGAGATTTCTGGAGATTCGTAATTTTGGGAAGCTTGGCAACCCCTTTCAAGGACAGTGTATCTCGCCAGTCACTGCTTAGGGCTACATCAAGAGGAAACAAAACCTAGAGACAGAACTTGAAACTACATTATCGTGTCAAGTTTCAAGAAGCTAGCACAAACCGTGTTTGATTTAGAGTTCCACATACATCTATCAATATAGGAGAAAACAGAGTGAAACGCCAAAATTCAAACTGTTACTGGAAACGAACGCTTCAACATAGAAGAACGAAATTTGGGGAACCAAGTGGGCTTAGTGTACTGATCATTCCCTCAAAGTATCATCCAGTTTGGGTGAAAAAATAGTTGCTGAGATTTCTGGAGATTCGTAATTTTGGGTAGCTTGGCAACCCCTTTCAAGGACAGTGTATCTCGCCAGTCACTGCTTAGGGCTACATCAAGAGGAACCAAAACCTAGAGACAGAACTTGAAACTACATAATCGTGTGAAGTTTGAAGAAGCTAGCACAAACCGTGTTTGATTTAGAGTTCCACATACATCTATCAATATAGGAGAAAACAGAGTGAAACGCCAAAATTCAAACTGTTACTGGAAACGAACGCTTCAACATAGAAGAACGAAATTTGGGGAACCAAGTGGGCTTAGTGTACTGATCATTACCTGAAAGTATCATCCAGTTTGGGTGAAAAAATAGTTGCTGAGATTTCTGGAGATTCGTAATTTTGGGAAGCTTGGCAACCCCTTTCAAGGACAGTGTATCTCGCCAGTCACTGCTTAGGCCTACATCAAGAGGAAACAAAACCTAGAGATAGAACTTGAAACTACATTATCGTGTCAAGTTTCAAAAAGCTAGCGCAAACCGTGTTTGATTTAGAGTTCCACATACATCTATCAATATAGGAGAAAACAGAGTGAAACGCCAAAATTCAAACTGTTACTGGAAACGAACGCTTCAACATAGAAGAACGAAATTTGGGGAACCAAGTGGGCTTAGTGTACTGATCATTACCTGGAAGTATCATCCAGTTTGGGTGCAAAAATAGTTGCTGAGATTTCTGGAGATTCGTAATTTTGGGAAGCTTGGCAACCCCTTTCAAGGACAGTGTATCTCGCCAGTCACTGCTTAGGGCTACATCAAGAGGAAACAAAACCTAGAGACAGAACTTGAAACTACATTATCGTGTCAAGTTTCAAGAAGCTAGCACAAACCGTGTTTGATTTAGAGTTCCACATACATCTATCAATATAGGAGAAAACAGAGTGAAACGCCAAAATTCAAACTGTTACTGGAAACGAACGCTTCAACATAGAAGAACGAAATTTGGGGAACCAAGTGGGCTTAGTGTACTGATCATTCCCTCAAAGTATCATCCAGTTTGGGTGAAAAAATAGTTGCTGAGATTTCTGGAGATTCGTAATTTTGGGTAGCTTGGCAACCCCTTTCAAGGAGAGTGTATCTCGCCAGTCACTGCTTAGTGCTACATCAAGAGGAAACAAAACCTAGAGACAGAACTTGAAACTACATAATCGTGTCAAGTTTGAAGAAGCTAGCACAAACCGTGTTTGATTTAGAGTTCCACATACATCTATCAATATAGGAGAAAACAGAGTGAAACGCCAAAATTCAAACTGTTACTGGAAACGAACGCTTCAACATAGAAGAACGAAATTTGGGGAACCAAGTGGGCTTAGTGTACTGATCATTACCTGAAAGTATCATCCAGTTTGGGTGAAAAAATAGTTGCTGAGATTTCTGGAGATTCGTAATTTTGGGAAGCTTGGCAACCCCTTTCAAGGACAGTGTATCTCGCCAGTCACTGCTTAGGCCTACATCAAGAGGAAACAAAACCTAGAGATAGAACTTGAAACTACATTATCGTGTCAAGTTTCAAAAAGCTAGCGCAAACCGTGTTTGACTTAGAGTTCCACATACATCTATCAATATAGGAGAAAACAGAGTGAAACGCCAAAATTCAAACTGTTACTGGAAACGAACGCTTCAACATAGAAGAACGAAATTTGGGGAACCAAGTGGGCTTAGTGTACTGATCATTACCTGGAAGTATCATCCAGTTTGGGTGCAAAAATAGTTGCTGAGATTTCTGGAGATTCGTAATTTTGGGAAGCTTGGCAACCCCTTTCAAGGACAGTGTATCTCGCCAGTCACTGCTTAGGGCTACATCAAGAGGAAACAAAACCTAGAGACAGAACTTGAAACTACATTATCGTGTCAAGTTTCAAGAAGCTAGCACAAACCGTGTTTTATTTAGAGTTCCACATACATCTATCAATATAGGAGAAAACAGAGTGAAACGCCAAAATTCAAACTGTTACTGGAAACGAACGCTTCAACATAGAAGAACGAAATTTGGGGAACCAAGTGGGCTTAGTGTACTGATCATTCCCTCAAAGTATCATCCAGTTTGGGTGAAAAAATAGTTGCTGAGATTTCTGGAGATTCGTAATTTTGGGTAGCTTGGCAACCCCTTTCAAGGAGAGTGTATCTCGCCAGTCACTGCTTAGTGCTACATCAAGAGGAAACAAAACCTAGAGACAGAACTTGAAACTACATAATCGTGTCAAGTTTGAAGAAGCTAGCACAAACCGTGTTTGATTTAGAGTTCCACATACATCTATCAATATAGGAGAAAACAGAGTGAAACGCCAAAATTCAAACTGTTACTGGAAACGAACGCTTCAACATAGAAGAACGAAATTTGGGGAACCAAGTGGGCTTAGTGTACTGATCATTACCTGAAAGTATCATCCAGTTTGGGTGAAAAAATAGTTGCTGAGATTTCTGGAGATTCGTAATTTTGGGAAGCTTGGCAACCCCTTTCAAGGACAGTGTATCTCGCCAGTCACTGCTTAGGCCTACATCAAGAGGAAACAAAACCTAGAGATAGAACTTGAAACTACATTATCGTGTCAAGTTTCAAAAAGCTAGCGCAAACCGTGTTTGATTTAGAGTTCCACATACATCTATCAATATAGGAGAAAACAGAGTGAAACGCCAAAATTCAAACTGTTACTGGAAACGAACGCTTCAACATAGAAGAACGAAATTTGGGGAACCAAGTGGGCTTAGTGTACTGATCATTCCCTGAAAGTATCATCCAGTTTGGGTGAAAAAATAGTTGCTGAGATTTCTGGAGATTCGTAATTTTGGGTAGCTTGGCAACCCCTTTCAAGGACAGTGTATCTCGCCAGTCACTGCTTAGGGCTACATCAAGAGGAAACAAAACCTAGAGACAGAACTTGAAACTACATAATCGTGTCAAGTTTGAAGAAGCTAGCACAAACCGTGTTTGATTTAGAGTTCCACATACATCTATCAATATAGGAGAAAACAGAGTGAAACGCCAAAATTCAAACTGTTACTGGAAACGAACGCTTCAACATAGAAGAACGAAATTTGGGGAACCAAGTGGGCTTAGTGTACTGATCATTACCTGGAAGTATCATCCAGTTTGGGTGCAAAAATAGTTGCTGAGATTTCTGGAGATTCGTAATTTTGGGAAGCTTGGCAACCCCTTTCAAGGACAGTGTATCTCGCCAGTCACTGCTTAGGGCTACATCAAGAGGAAACAAAACCTAGAGACAGAACTTGAAACTACATTATCGTGTCAAGTTTCAAGAAGCTAGCACAAACCGTGTTTGATTTAGAGTTCCACATACATCTATCAATATAGGAGAAAACAGAGTGAAACGCCAAAATTCAAACTGTTACTGGAAACGAACGCTTCAACATAGAAGAACGAAATTTGGGGAACCAAGTGGGCTTAGTGTACTGATCATTCCCTCAAAGTATCATCCAGTTTGGGTGAAAAAATAGTTGCTGAGATTTCTGGAGATTCGTAATTTTGGGTAGCTTGGCAACCCCTTTCAAAGACAGTGTATCTCGCCAGTCACTGCTTAGGGCTACATCAAGAGGAACCAAAACCTAGAGACAGAACTTGAAACTACATAATCGTGTGAAGTTTGAAGAAGCTAGCACAAACCGTGTTTGATTTAGAGTTCCACATACATCTATCAATATAGGAGAAAACAGAGTGAAACGCCAAAATTCAAACTGTTACTGGAAACGAACGTTTCAACATAGAAGAACGAAATTTGGGGAACCAAGTGGGCTTAGTGTACTGATCATTACCTGAAAGTATCATCCAGTTTGGGTGAAAAAATAGTTGCTGAGATTTCTGGAGATTCGTAATTTTGGGAAGCTTGGCAACCCCTTTCAAGGACAGTGTATCTCGCCAGTCACTGCTTAGGCCTACATCAAGAGGAAACAAAACCTAGAGATAGAACTTGAAACTACATTATCGTGTCAAGTTTCAAAAAGCTAGCGCAAACCGTGTTTGATTTAGAGTTCCACATACATCTATCAATATAGGAGAAAACAGAGTGAAACGCCAAAATTCAAACTGTTACTGGAAACGAACGCTTCAACATAGAAGAACGAAATTGGGGGAACCAAGTGGGCTTAGTGTAATGATCATTCCCTCAAAGTATCATCCAGTTTGGGTGAAAAAATAGTTGCTGAGATTTCTGGAGATTCGTAATTTTGGGTAGCTTGGCAACCCCTTTCAAAGACAGTGTATCTCGCCAGTCACTGCTTAGGGCTACATCAAGAGGAACCAAAACCTAGAGACAGAACTTGAAACTACATAATCGTGTGAAGTTTGAAGAAGCTAGCACAAACCGTGTTTGATTTAGAGTTCCACATACATCTATCAATATAGGAGAAAACAGAGTGAAACGCCAAAATTCAAACTGTTACTGGAAACGAACGCTTCAACATAGAAGAACGAAATTTGGGGAACCAAGTGGGCTTAGTGTACTGATCATTACCTGAAAGTATCATCCAGTTTGGGTGAAAAAATAGTTGCTGAGATTTCTGGAGATTCGTAATTTTGGGAAGCTTGGCAACCCCTTTCAAGGACAGTGTATCTCGCCAGTCACTGCTTAGGCCTACATCAAGAGGAAACAAAACCTAGAGATAGAACTTGAAACTACATTATCGTGTCAAGTTTCAAAAAGCTAGCGCAAACCGTGTTTGATTTAGAGTTCCACATACATCTATCAATATAGGAGAAAACAGAGTGAAACGCCAAAATTCAAACTGTTACTGGAAACGAACGCTTCAACATAGAAGAACGAAATTGGGGGAACCAAGTGGGCTTAGTGTAATGATCATTACCTGAAAGTATCATCCAGTTTGGGTGAAAAAATAGTTGCTGAGATTTCTGGAGATTCGTAATTTTGGGTAGCTTGGCAACCCCTTTCAAGGAGAGTGTATCTCGCCAGTCACTGCTTAGTGCTACATCAAGAGGAAACAAAACCTAGAGACAGAACTTGAAACTACATAATCGTGTCAAGTTTGAAGAAGCTAGCACAAACCGTGTTTGATTTAGAGTTCCACATACATCTATCAATATAGGAGAAAACAGAGTGAAACGCCAAAATTCAAACTGTTACTGGAAACGAACGCTTCAACATAGAAGAACGAAATTTGGGGAACCAAGTGGGCTTAGTGTACTGATCATTACCTGAAAGTATCATCCAGTTTGGGTGAAAAAATAGTTGCTGAGATTTCTGGAGATTCGTAATTTTGGGAAGCTTGGCAACCCCTTTCAAGGACAGTGTATCTCGCCAGTCACTGCTTAGGCCTACATCAAGAGGAAACAAAACCTAGAGATAGAACTTGAAACTACATTATCGTGTCAAGTTTCAAAAAGCTAGCGCAAACCGTGTTTGATTTAGAGTTCCACATACATCTATCAATATAGGAGAAAACAGAGTGAAACGCCAAAATTCAAACTGTTACTGGAAACGAACGCTTCAACATAAAAGAACGAATTTGGGGGAACCAAGTGGGCTTAGTGTACTGATCATTACCTGAAAGTATCATCCAGTTTGGGTGAAAAAATAGTTGCTGAGATTTCTGGAGATTCGTAATTTTGGGAAGCTTGGCAACCCCTTTCAAGGACAGTGTATCTCGCCAGTCACTGCTTAGGCCTACATCAAGAGGAAACAAAACCTAGAGATAGAACTTGAAACTACATTATCGTGTCAAGTTTCAAAAAGCTAGCGCAAACCGTATTTGATTTAGAGTTCCACATACATCTATCAATATAGGAGAAAACTGAGTGAAACGCCAAAATTCAAACTGTTACTGGAAACGAACGCTTCAACATAGAAGAACGAAATTTGGGGAACCAAGTGGGCTTAGTGTACTGATCATTACCTGAAAGTATCATCCAGTTTGGGTGAAAAAATAGTTGCTGAGATTTCCGGAGATTCGTAATTTTGGGAAGCTTGGCAACCCCTTTCAAGGACAGTGTATCTCGCCAGTCACTGCTTAGGGCTACATCAAGAGGAAACAAAACCTAGAGACAGAACTTGAAACTACATTATCGTGTCAAGTTTCAAGAAGCTAGCACAAACCGTGTTTGATTTAGAGTTCCACATACATCTATCAATATAGGAGAAAACAGAGTGAAACGCCAAAATTCAAACTGTTACTGGAAACGAACGCTTCAACATAGAAGAACGAAATTTGGCGAACCAAGTGGGCTTAGTGTACTGATCATTCCCTGAAAGTATCATCCAGTTTGGGTGAAAAAATAGTTGCTGAGATTTCTGGAGATTCGTAATTTTGGGTAGCTTGGCAACCCCTTTCAAGGACAGTGTATCTCGCCAGTCACTGCTTAGGGCTACATCAAGAGGAAACAAAACCTAGAGACAGAACTTGAAACTACATAATCGTGTCAAGTTTGAAGAAGCTAGCACAAACCGTGTTTGATTTAGAGTTCCACATACATCTATCAATATAGGAGAAAACAGAGTGAAACGCCAAAATTCAAACTGTTACTGGAAACGAACGCTTCAACATAGAAGAACGAAATTTGGGGAACCAAGTGGGCTTAGTGTACTGATCATTCCCTCAAAGTATCATCCAGTTTGGGTGAAAAAATAGTTGCTGAGATTTCTGGAGATTCGTAATTTTGGGTAGCTTGGCAACCCCTTTCAAGGACAGTGTATCTCGCCAGTCACTGCTTAGGGCTACATCAAGAGGAACCAAAACCTAGAGACAGAACTTGAAACTACATAATCGTGTGAAGTTTGAAGAAGCTAGCACAAACCGTGTTTGATTTAGAGTTCCACATACATCTATCAATATAGGAGAAAACAGAGTGAAACGCCAAAATTCAAACTGTTACTGGAAACGAACGCTTCAACATAGAAGAACGAAATTTGGGGAACCAAGTGGGCTTAGTGTACTGATCATTACCTGGAAGTATCATCCAGTTTGGGTGAAAAAATAGTTTCTGAGATTTCTGGAGATTCGTAATTTGGGGTAGCTTGGCAACCAATTTTAAGGACAGTGTATCTCGCCAGTCACTGCTTAGGGCTACATCAAGAGGAAACAAAACCTAGAGACAGAACTTGAAACTACATAATCGTGTCAAGTTTGAAGAAGCTACAACAAACCGTGTTTGATTTAGAGTTCCACATACATCTATCAATATAGGAGAAAACAGAGTGAAACGCCAAAATTCAAACTGTTACTGGAAACGAACGCTTCAACATAGAAGAACGAAATTTGGGGAACCAAGTGGGCTTCGTGTACTGATCATTACCTGAAAGTATCATCCAGTTTGGGTGAAAAAATAGTTGCTGAGATTTCTGGAGATTCGTAATTTTGGGAAGCTTGGCAACCCCTTTCAAGGACAGTGTATCTCGCCAGTCACTGCTTAGGCCTACATCAAGAGGAAACAAAACCTAGAGATAGAACTTGAAACTACATTATCGTGTCAAGTTTCAAAAAGCTAGCGCAAACCGTGTTTGATTTAGAGTTCCACATACATCTATCAATATAGGAGAAAACAGAGTGAAACGCCAAAATTCAAACTATTACTGGAAACGAACGCTTCAACATAGAAGAACGAAATTGGGGGAACCAAGTGGGCTTAGTGTAATGATCATTACCTGAAAGTATCATCCAGTTTGGGTGAAAAAATAGTTGCTGAGATTTCTGGAGATTCGTAATTTTGGGTAGCTTGGCAACCCCTTTCAAGGACAGTGTATCTCGCCAGTCACTGCTTAGGCCTACATCAAGAGGAAACAAAACCTAGAGATAGAACTTGAAACTACATTATCGTGTCAAGTTTCAAAAAGCTAGCGCAAACCGTGTTTGATTTAGAGTTCCACATACATCTATCAATATAGGAGAAAACAGAGTGAAACGCCAAAATTCAAACTGTTACTGGAAACGAACGCTTCAACATAAAAGAACGAATTTGGGGGAACCAAGTGGGCTTAGTGTACTGATCATTACCTGAAAGTATCATCCAGTTTGGGTGAAAAAATAGTTGCTGAGATTTCTGGAGATTCGTAATTTTGGGAAGCTTGGCAACCCCTTTCAAGGACAGTGTATCTCGCCAGTCACTGCTTAGGCCTACATCAAGAGGAAACAAAACCTAGAGATAGAACTTGAAACTACATTATCGTGTCAAGTTTCAAAAAGCTAGCGCAAACCGTATTTGATTTAGAGTTCCACATACATCTATCAATATAGGAGAAAACTGAGTGAAACGCCAAAATTCAAACTGTTACTGGAAACGAACGCTTCAACATAGAAGAACGAAATTTGGGGAACCAAGTGGGCTTAGTGTACTGATCATTACCTGAAAGTATCATCCAGTTTGGGTGAAAAAATAGTTGCTGAGATTTCCGGAGATTCGTAATTTTGGGAAGCTTGGCAACCCCTTTCAAGGACAGTGTATCTCGCCAGTCACTGCTTAGGGCTACATCAAGAGGAAACAAAACCTAGAGACAGAACTTGAAACTACATTATCGTGTCAAGTTTCAAGAAGCTAGCACAAACCGTGTTTGATTTAGAGTTCCACATACATCTATCAATATAGGAGAAAACAGAGTGAAACGCCAAAATTCAAACTGTTACTGGAAACGAACGCTTCAACATAGAAGAACGAAATTTGGGGAACCAAGTGGGCTTCGTGTACTGATCATTACCTGAAAGTATCATCCAGTTTGGGTGAAAAAATAGTTGCTGAGATTTCTGGAGATTCGTAATTTTGGGTAGCTTGGCAACCCCTTTAAAGGACAGTGTATCTCGCCAGTCACTGCTTAGGGCTACATCAAGAGGAAACAAAACCTAGAGACAGAACTTGAAACTACATAATCGTGTGAAGTTTGAAGAAGCTAGCACAAACCGTGTTTGATTTAGAGTTCCACATACATCTATCAATATAGGAGAAAACAGAGTGAAACGCCAAAATTCAAACTGTTACTGGAAACGAACGCTTCAACATAGAAGAACGAAATTTGGGGAACCAAGTGGGCTTCGTGTACTGATCATTACCTGAAAGTATCATCCAGTTTGGGTGAAAAAATAGTTGCTGAGATTTCTGGAGATTCGTAATTTTGGGAAGCTTGGCAACCCCTTTCAAGGACAGTGTATCTCGCCAGTCACTGCTTAGGCCTACATCAAGAGGAAACAAAACCTAGAGATAGAACTTGAAACTACATTATCGTGTCAAGTTTCAAAAAGCTAGCGCAAACCGTGTTTGATTTAGAGTTCCACATACATCTATCAATATAGGAGAAAACAGAGTGAAACGCCAAAATTCAAACTGTTACTGGAAACAAACGCTTCAACATAGAAGAACGAAATTGGGGGAACCAAGTGGGCTTAGTGTACTGATCATTACCTGAAAGTATCATCCAGTTTGGGTGAAAAAATAGTTGCTGAGATTTCTGGAGATTCGTAATTTTGGGTAGCTTGGCAACCCCTTTCAAGGAGAGTGTATCTCGCCAGTCACTGCTTAGTGCTACATCAAGAGGAAACAAAACCTAGAGACAGAACTTGAAACTACATAATCGTGTCAAGTTTGAAGAAGCTAGCACAAACCGTGTTTGATTTAGAGTTCCACATACATCTATCAATATAGGAGAAAACAGAGTGAAACGCCAAAATTCAAACTGTTACTGGAAACGAACGCTTCAACATAGAAGAACGAAATTTGCGGAACCAAGTGGGCTTAGTGTACTGATCATTACCTGAAAGTATCATCCAGTTTGGGTGAAAAAATAGTTGCTGAGATTTCTGGAGATTCGTAATTTTGGGAAGCTTGGCAACCCCTTTCAAGGACAGTGTATCTCGCCAGTCACTGCTTAGGCCTACATCAAGAGGAAACAAAACCTAGAGATAGAACTTGAAACTACATTATCGTGTCAAGTTTCAAAAAGCTAGCGCAAACCGTGTTTGATTTAGAGTTCCACATACATCTATCAATATAGGAGAAAACAGAGTGAAACGCCAAAATTCAAACTGTTACTGGAAACGAACGCTTCAACATAGAAGAACGAAATTTTTGGAACCAAGTGGGCTTAGTGTACTGATCATTACCTGAAAGTATCATCCAGTTTGGGTGAAAAAATAGTTGCTGAGATTTCTGGAGATTCGTAATTTTGGGAAGCTTGGCAACCCCTTTCAAGGACAGTGTATCTCGCCAGTCACTGCTTAGGGCTACATCAAGAGGAAACAAAACCTAGAGACAGAACTTGAAACTACATTATCGTGTCAAGTTTCAAGAAGCTAGCACAAACCGTGTTTGATTTAGAGTTCCACATACATCTATCAATATAGGAGAAAACAGAGTGAAACGCCAAAATTCAAACTGTTACTGGAAACGAACGCTTCAACATAGAAGAACGAAATTTGGGGAACCAAGTGGGCTTAGTGTACTGATCATTCCCTGAAAGTATCATCCAGTTTGGGTGAAAAAATAGTTGCTGAGATTTCTGGAGATTCGTAATTTAGGGTAGCTTGGCAACCCCTTTCAAGGACAGTGTATCTCGCCAGTCACTGCTTAGGGCTACATCAAGAGGAAACAAAACCTAGAGACAGAACTTGAAACTACATAATCGTGTCAAGTTTGAAGAAGCTAGCACAAACCGTGTTTGATTTAGAGTTCCACATACATCTATCAATATAGGAGAAAACAGAGTGAAACGCCAAAATTCAAACTGTTACTGGAAACGAACGCTTCAACATAGAAGAACGAAATTTGGGGAACCAAGTGGGCTTAGTGTACTGATCATTACCTGGAAGTATCATCCAGTTTGGGTGCAAAAATAGTTGCTGAGATTTCTGGAGATTCGTAATTTTGGGAAGCTTGGCAACCCCTTTCAAGGACAGTGTATCTCGCCAGTCACTGCTTAGGGCTACATCAAGAGGAAACAAAACCTAGAGACAGAACTTGAAACTACATTATCGTGTCAAGTTTGAAGAAGCTACAACAAACCGTGTTTGATTTAGAGTTCCACATACATCTATCAATATAGGAGAAAACAGAGTGAAACGCCAAAACTCAAACTGTTACTGGAAACGAACGCTTCAACATAGAAGAACGAAATTTGGGGAACCAAGTGGGCTTCGTGTACTGATCATTACCTGAAAGTATCATCCAGTTTGGGTGAAAAAATAGTTGCTGAGATTTCTGGAGATTCGTAATTTTGGGAAGCTTGGCAACCCCTTTCAAGGACAGTGTATCTCGCCAGTCACTGCTTAGGCCTACATCAAGAGGAAACAAAACCTAGAGATAGAACTTGAAACTACATTATCGTGTCAAGTTTCAAAAAGCTAGCGCAAACCGTGTTTGATTTAGAGTTCCACATACATCTATCAATATAGGAGAAAACAGAGTGAAACGCCAAAATTCAAACTGTTACTGGAAACGAACGCTTCAACATAGAAGAACGAAATTGGGGGAACCAAGTGGGCTTAGTGTACTGATCATTACCTGAAAGTATCATCCAGTTTGGGTGAAAAAATAGTTGCTGAGATTTCTGGAGATTCGTAATTTTGGGTAGCTTGGCAACCCCTTTCAAGGAGAGTGTATCTCGCCAGTCACTGCTTAGTGCTACATCAAGAGGAAACAAAACCTAGAGACAGAACTTGAAACTACATAATCGTGTCAAGTTTGAAGAAGCTAGCACAAACCGTGTTTGATTTAGAGTTCCACATACATCTATCAATATAGGAGAAAACAGAGTGAAATGCCAAAATTCAAACTGTTACTGGAAACGAACGCTTCAACATAGAAGAACGAAATTTGGGGAACCAAGTGGGCTTAGTGTACTGATCATTACCTGAAAGTATCATCCAGTTTGGGTGAAAAAATAGTTGCTGAGATTTCTGGAGATTCGTAATTTTGGGAAGCTTGGCAACCCCTTTCAAGGACAGTGTATCTCGCCAGTCACTGCTTAGGCCTACATAAAGAGGAAACAAAACCTAGAGATAGAACTTGAAACTACATTATCGTGTCAAGTTTCAAAAAGCTAGCGCAAACCGTGTTTGATTTAGAGTTCCACATACATCTATCAATATAGGAGAAAACAGAGTGAAACGCCAAAATTCAAACTGTTACTGGAAACGAACGCTTGAACATAGAAGAACGAATTTGGGGGAACCAAGTGGGCTTAGTGTACTGATCATTACCTGAAAGTATCATCCAGTTTGGGTGAAAAAATAGTTGCTGAGATTTCTGGAGATTCGTAATTTTGGGTAGCTTGGCAACCCCTTTCAAGGACAGTATATCTCGCCAGTCACTGCTTAGGGCTACATCAAGAGGAAACAAAACCTAGAGACAGAACTTGAAACTACATAATCGTGTCAAGTTGGAAGAAGCTAGCACAAACCGTGTTTGATTTAGAGTTCCACATACATCTATCAATATAGGAGAAAACAGAGTGAAACGCCAAAATTCAAACTGTTACTGGAAACGAACGCTTCAACATAGAAGAACGAAATTTGGGGAACCAAGTGGGCTTAGTGTACTGATCATTACCTGAAAGTATCATCCAGTTTGGGTGAAAAAATAGTTGCTGAGATTTCTGGAGATTCGTAATTTTGGGAAGCTTGGCAACCCCTTTCAAGGACAGTGTATCTCGCCAGTCACTGCTTAGGCCTACATCAAGAGGAAACAAAACCTAGAGATAGAACTTGAAACTACATTATCGTGTCAAGTTTCAAAAAGCTAGCGCAAACCGTGTTTGATTTAGAGTTCCACATACATCTATCAATATAGGAGAAAACAGAGTGAAACGCCAAAATTCAAACTGTTACTGGAAACGAACGCTTCAACATAGAAGAACGAAATTTGGGGAACCAAGTGGGCTTAGTGTACTGATCATTACCTGGAAGTATCATCCAGTTTGGGTGCAAAAATAGTTGCTGAGATTTCTGGAGATTCGTAATTTTGGGAAGCTTGGCAACCCCTTTCAAGGACAGTGTATCTCGCCAGTCACTGCTTAGGGCTACATCAAGAGGAAACAAAACCTAGAGACAGAACTTGAAACTACATTATCGTGTCAAGTTTCAAGAAGCTAGCACAAACCGTGTTTGATTTAGAGTTCCACATACATCTATCAATATAGGAGAAAACAGAGTGAAACGCCAAAATTCAAACTGTTACTGGAAACGAACGCTTCAACATAGAAGAACGAAATTTGGGGAACCAACTGGGCTTAGTGTACTGATCATAACCTGGAAGTATCATCCAGTTTGGGTGAAAAAATAGTTGCTGAGATTTCTGGAGATCGTAATTTTGGGAAGCTTGGCAACCCCTTTCAAGGACAGTGTATCTCGCCAGTCACTGCTTAGGCCTACATCAAGAGGAAACAAAACCTAGAGATAGAACTTGAAACTACATTATCGTGTCAAGTTTCAAAAAGCTAGCGCAAACCGTGTTTGATTTAGAGTTCCACATACATCTATCAATATAGGAGAAAACAGAGTGAAACGCCAAAATTCAAACTGTTACTGGAAACGAACGCTTCAACATAGAAGAACGAAATTTGGGGAACCAAGTGGGCTTCGTGTACTGATCATTACCTGAAAGTATCATCCAGTTTGGGTGAAAAAATAGTTGCTGAGATTTCTGGAGATTCGTAATTTTGGGAAGCTTGGCAACCCCTTTCAAGGACAGTGTATCTCGCCAGTCACTGCTTAGGGCTACATCAAGAGGAAACAAAACCTAGAGATAGAACTTGAAACTACATTATCTTGTCAAGTTTCAAGAAGCTAGCACAAACCGTGTTTGATTTAGAGTTCCACATACATCTATCAATATAGGAGAAAACAGAGTGAAACGCCAAAATTCAAACTGTTACTGGAAACGAACGCTTCAACATAGAAGAACGAAATTTGGGGAACCAAGTGGGCTTAGTGTACTGATCATTACCTGAAAGTATCATCCAGTTTGGGTGAAAAAATAGTTGCTGAGATTTCTGGAGATTCGTAATTTTGGGAAGCTTGGCAACCCCTTTCAAGGACAGTGTATCTCGCCAGTCACTGCTTAGTGCTACATCAAGAGGAAACAAAACCTAGAGACAGAACTTGAAACTACATTATCGTGTCAAGTTTCAAGAAGCTAGCACAAACCGTGTTTGATTTAGAGTTCCACATACATCTATCAATATAGGAGAAAACAGAGTGAAACGCCAAAATTCAAACTGTTACTGGAAACGAACGCTTCAACATAGAAGAACGAAATTTGGGGAACCAAGTGGGCTTAGTGTACTGATCATTACCTGAAAGTATCATCCAGTTTGGGTGAAAAAATAGTTGCTGAGATTTCTGGAGATTCGTAATTTTGGGAAGCTTGGCAACCCCTTTCAAGGACAGTGTATCTCGCCAGTCACTGCTTAGGCCTACATCAAGAGGAAACAAAACCTAGAGATAGAACTTGAAACTACATTATCGTGTCAAGTTTCAAGAAGCTAGCACAAACCGTGTTTGATTTAGAGTTCCACATACATCTATCAATATAGGAGAAAACAGAGTGAAACGCCAAAATTCAAACTGTTACTGGAAACGAACGCTTCAACATAGAAGAACGAAATTTGGGGAACCAAGTGGGCTTAGTGTACTGATCATTCCCTGAAAGTATCATCCAGTTTGGGTGAAAAAATAGTTGCTGAGATTTCTGGAGATTCGTAATTTTGGGTAGCTTGGCAACCCCTTTCAAGGACAGTGTATCTCGCCAGTCACTGCTTAGGGCTACATCAAGAGGAAACAAAACCTAGAGACAGAACTTGAAACTACATAATCGTGTCAAGTTGGAAGAAGCTAGCACAAACCGTGTTTGATTTAGAGTTCCACATACATCTATCAATATAGGAGAAAACAGAGTGAAACGCCAAAATTCAAACTGTTACTGGAAACGAACGCTTCAACATAGAAGAACGAAATTTGGGGAACCAAGTGGGCTTAGTGTACTGATCATTACCTGGAAGTATCATCCAGTTTGGGTGCAAAAATAGTTGCTGAGATTTCTGGAGATTCGTAATTTTGGGAAGCTTGGCAACCCCTTTCAAGGACAGTGTATCTCGCCAGTCACTGCTTAGGGCTACATCAAGAGGAAACAAAACCTAGAGACAGAACTTGAAACTACATTATCGTGTCAAGTTTCAAGAAGCTAGCACAAACCGTGTTTGATTTAGAGTTCCACATACATCTATCAATATAGGAGAAAACAGAGTGAAACGCCAAAATTCAAACTGTTACTGGAAACGAACGCTTCAACATAGAAGAACGAAATTTGGGGAACCAAGTGGGCTTAGTGTACTGATCATTCCCTCAAAGTATCATCCAGTTTGGGTGAAAAAATAGTTGCTGAGATTTCTGGAGATTCGTAATTTTGGGAAGCTTGGCAACCCCTTTCAAGGACAGTGTATCTCGCCAGTCACTGCTTAGGGCTACATCAAGAGGAAACAAAACCTAGAGATAGAACTTGAAACTACATTATCTTGTCAAGTTTCAAGAAGCTAGCACAAACCGTGTTTGATTTAGAGTTCCACATACATCTATCAATATAGGAGAAAACAGAGTGAAACGCCAAAATTCAAACTGTTACTGGAAACGAACGCTTCAACATAGAAGAACGAAATTTGGGGAACCAAGTGGGCTTAGTGTACTGATCATTACCTGAAAGTATCATCCAGTTTGGGTGAAAAAATAGTTGCTGAGATTTCTGGAGATTCGTAATTTTGGGAAGCTTGGCAACCCCTTTCAAGGACAGTGTATCTCGCCAGTCACTGCTTAGTGCTACATCAAGAGGAAACAAAACCTAGAGACAGAACTTGAAACTACATTATCGTGTCAAGTTTCAAGAAGCTAGCACAAACCGTGTTTGATTTAGAGTTCCACATACATCTATCAATATAGGAGAAAACAGAGTGAAACGCCAAAATTCAAACTGTTACTGGAAACGAACGCTTCAACATAGAAGAACGAAATTTGGGGAACCAAGTGGGCTTAGTGTACTGATCATTACCTGAAAGTATCATCCAGTTTGGGTGAAAAAATAGTTGCTGAGATTTCTGGAGATTCGTAATTTTGGGAAGCGTGGCAACCCCTTTCAAGGACAGTGTATCTCGCCAGTCACTGCTTAGGGCTACATCAAGAGGAAACAAAACCTAGAGACAGAACTTGAAACTACATAATCGTGTCAAGTTTGAAGAAGCTAGCACAAACCGTGTTTGATTTAGAGTTCCACATACATCTATCAATATAGGAGAAAACAGAGTGAAACGCCAAAATTCAAACTGTTACTGGAAACGAACGCTTCAACATAGAAGAACGAAATTTGGGGAACCAAGTGGGCTTAGTGTACTGATCATTACCTGAAAGTATCATCCAGTTTGGGTGAAAAAATAGTTGCTGAGATTTCTGGAGATTCGTAATTTTGGGAAGCTTGGCAACCCCTTTCAAGGACAGTGTATCTCGCCAGTCACTGCTTAGGCCTACATCAAGAGGAAACAAAACCTAGAGATAGAACTTGAAACTACATTATCGTGTCAAGTTTCAAAAAGCTAGCGCAAACCGTGTTTGATTTAGAGTTCCACATACATCTATCAATATAGGAGAAAACAGAGTGAAACGCCAAAATTCAAACTGTTACTGGAAACGAACGCTTCAACATAGAAGAACGAAATTTGGGGAACCAAGTGGGCTTAGTGTACTGATCATTCCCTGAAAGTATCATCCAGTTTGGGTGAAAAAATAGTTGCTGAGATTTCTGGAGATTCGTAATTTTGGGTAGCTTGGCAACCCCTTTCAAGGACAGTGTATCTCGCCAGTCACTGCTTAGGGCTACATCAAGAGGAAACAAAACCTAGAGACAGAACTTGAAACTACATAATCGTGTCAAGTTTGAAGAAGCTAGCACAAACCGTGTTTGATTTAGAGTTCCACATACATCTATCAATATAGGAGAAAACAGAGTGAAACGCCAAAATTCAAACTGTTACTGGAAACGAACGCTTCAACATAGAAGAACGAAATTTGGGGAACCAAGTGGGCTTAGTGTACTGATCATTACCTGGAAGTATCATCCAGTTTGGGTGCAAAAATAGTTGCTGAGATTTCTGGAGATTCGTAATTTTGGGAAGCTTGGCAACCCCTTTCAAGGACAGTGTATCTCGCCAGTCACTGCTTAGGGCTACATCAAGAGGAAACAAAACCTAGAGACAGAACTTGAAACTACATTATCGTGTCAAGTTTCAAGAAGCTAGCACAAACCGTGTTTGATTTAGAGTTCCACATACATCTATCAATATAGGAGAAAACAGAGTGAAACGCCAAAATTCAAACTGTTACTGGAAACGAACGCTTCAACATAGAAGAACGAAATTTGGGGAACCAAGTGGGCTTAGTGTACTGATCATTCCCTCAAAGTATCATCCAGTTTGGGTGAAAAAATAGTTGCTGAGATTTCTGGAGATTCGTAATTTTGGGTAGCTTGGCAACCCCTTTCAAGGACAGTGTATCTCGCCAGTCACTGCTTAGGGCTACATCAAGAGGAACCAAAACCTAGAGACAGAACTTGAAACTACATAATCGTGTGAAGTTTGAAGAAGCTAGCACAAACCGTGTTTGATTTAGAGTTCCACATACATCTATCAATATAGGAGAAAACAGAGTGAAACGCCAAAATTCAAACTGTTACTGGAAACGAACGCTTCAACATAGAAGAACGAAATTTGGGGAACCAAGTGGGCTTAGTGTACTGATCATTACCTGAAAGTATCATCCAGTTTGGGTGAAAAAATAGTTGCTGAGATTTCTGGAGATTCGTAATTTTGGGAAGCTTGGCAACCCCTTTCAAGGACAGTGTATCTCGCCAGTCACTGCTTAGGCCTACATCAAGAGGAAACAAAACCTAGAGATAGAACTTGAAACTACATTATCGTGTCAAGTTTCAAAAAGCTAGCGCAAACCGTGTTTGATTTAGAGTTCCACATACATCTATCAATATAGGAGAAAACAGAGTGAAACGCCAAAATTCAAACTGTTACTGGAAACGAACGCTTCAACATAGAAGAACGAAATTGGGGGAACCAAGTGGGCTTAGTGTAATGATCATTACCTGAAAGTATCATCCAGTTTGGGTGAAAAAATAGTTGCTGAGATTTCTGGAGATTCGTAATTTTGGGTAGCTTGGCAACCCCTTTCAAGGAGAGTGTATCTCGCCAGTCACTGCTTAGTGCTACATCAAGAGGAAACAAAACCTAGAGACAGAACTTGAAACTACATAATCGTGTCAAGTTTGAAGAAGCTAGCACAAACCGTGTTTGATTTAGAGTTCCACATACATCTATCAATATAGGAGAAAACAGAGTGAAACGCCAAAATTCAAACTGTTACTGGAAACGAACGCTTCAACATAGAAGAACGAAATTTGGGGAACCAAGTGGGCTTAGTGTACTGATCATTACCTGAAAGTATCATCCAGTTTGGGTGAAAAAATAGTTGCTGAGATTTCTGGAGATTCGTAATTTTGGGAAGCTTGGCAACCCCTTTCAAGGACAGTGTATCTCGCCAGTCACTGCTTAGGCCTACATCAAGAGGAAACAAAACCTAGAGATAGAACTTGAAACTACATTATCGTGTCAAGTTTCAAAAAGCTAGCACAAACCGTGTTTGATTTAGAGTTCCACATACATCTATCAATATAGGAGAAAACAGAGTGAAACGCCAAAATTCAAACTGTTACTGGAAACGAACGCTTCAACATAAAAGAACGAATTTGGGGGAACCAAGTGGGCTTAGTGTACTGATCATTACCTGAAAGTATCATCCAGTTTGGGTGAAAAAATAGTTGCTGAGATTTCTGGAGATTCGTAATTTTGGGAAGCTTGGCAACCCCTTTCAAGGACAGTGTATCTCGCCAGTCACTGCTTAGGCCTACATCAAGAGGAAACAAAACCTAGAGATAGAACTTGAAACTACATTATCGTGTCAAGTTTCAAAAAGCTAGCGCAAACCGTATTTGATTTAGAGTTCCACATACATCTATCAATATAGGAGAAAACTGAGTGAAACGCCAAAATTCAAACTGTTACTGGAAACGAACGCTTCAACATAGAAGAACGAAATTTGGGGAACCAAGTGGGCTTAGTGTACTGATCATTACCTGAAAGTATCATCCAGTTTGGGTGAAAAAATAGTTGCTGAGATTTCCGGAGATTCGTAATTTTGGGAAGCTTGGCAACCCCTTTCAAGGACAGTGTATCTCGCCAGTCACTGCTTAGGGCTACATCAAGAGGAAACAAAACCTAGAGACAGAACTTGAAACTACATTATCGTGTCAAGTTTCAAGAAGCTAGCACAAACCGTGTTTGATTTAGAGTTCCACATACATCTATCAATATAGGAGAAAACAGAGTGAAACGCCAAAATTCAAACTGTTACTGGAAACGAACGCTTCAACATAGAAGAACGAAATTTGGGGAACCAAGTGGGCTTAGTGTACTGATCATTCCCTGAAAGTATCATCCAGTTTGGGTGAAAAAATAGTTGCTGAGATTTCTGGAGATTCGTAATTTTGGGTAGCTTGGCAACCCCTTTCAAGGACAGTGTATCTCGCCAGTCACTGCTTAGGGCTACATCAAGAGGAAACAAAACCTAGAGACAGAACTTGAAACTACATAATCGTGTCAAGTTTGAAGAAGCTAGCACAAACCGTGTTTGATTTAGAGTTCCACATACATCTATCAATATAGGAGAAAACAGAGTGAAACGCCAAAATTCAAACTGTTACTGGAAACGAACGCTTCAACATAGAAGAACGAAATTTGGGGAATCAAGTGGGCTTAGTGTACTGATCATTACCTGGAAGTATCATCCAGTTTGGGTGCAAAAATAGTTGCTGAGATTTCTGGAGATTCGTAATTTTGGGAAGCTTGGCAACCCCTTTCAAGGACAGTGTATCTCGCCAGTCACTGCTTAGGGCTACATCAAGAGGAAACAAAACCTAGAGACAGAACTTGAAACTACATTATCGTGTCAAGTTTCAAGAAGCTAGCACAAACCGTGTTTGATTTAGAGTTCCACATACATCTATCAATATAGGAGAAAACAGAGTGAAACGCCAAAATTCAAACTGTTACTGGAAACGAACGCTTCAACATAGAAGAACGAAATTTGGGGAAGCAAGTGGGCTTAGTGTACTGATCATTCCCTCAAAGTATCATCCAGTTTGGGTGAAAAAATAGTTGCTGAGATTTCTGGAGATTCGTAATTTTGGGTAGCTTGGCAACCCCTTTCAAGGACAGTGTATCTCGCCAGTCACTGCTTAGGGCTACATCAAGAGGAACCAAAACCTAGAGACAGAACTTGAAACTACATAATCGTGTGAAGTTTGAAGAAGCTAGCACAAACCGTGTTTGATTTAGAGTTCCACATACATCTATCAATATAGGAGAAAACAGAGTGAAACGCCAAATTTCAAACTGTTACTGGAAACGAACGCTTCAACATAGAAGAACGAAATTTGGGGAACCAAGTGGGCTTAGTGTACTGATCATTACCTGGAAGTATCATCCAGTTTGGGTGAAAAAATAGTTTCTGAGATTTCTGGAGATTCGTAATTTGGGGTAGCTTGGCAACCAATTTCAAGGACAGTGTATCTCGCCAGTCACTGCTTAGGGCTACATCAAGAGGAAACAAAACCTAGAGACAGAACTTGAAACTACATAATCGTGTCAAGTTTGAAGAAGCTACAACAAACTGTGTTTGATTTAGAGTTCCACATACATCTATCAATATAGGAGAAAACAGAGTGAAACGCCAAAATTCAAACTGTTACTGGAAACGAACGCTTCAACATAGAAGAACGAAATTTGGGGAACCAAGTGGGCTTAGTGTACTGATCATTACCTGAAAGTATCATCCAGTTTGGGTGAAAAAATAGTTGCTGAGATTTCTGGAGATTCGTAATTTTGGGAAGCTTGGCAACCCCTTTCAAGGACAGTGTATCTCGCCAGTCACTGCTTAGGCCTACATCAAGAGGAAACAAAACCTAGAGATAGAACTTGAAACTACATTATCGTGTCAAGTTTCAAAAAGCTAGCGCAAACCGTGTTTGATTTAGAGTTCCACATACATCTATCAATATAGGAGAAAACAGAGTGAAACGCCAAAATTCAAACTGTTACTGGAAACGAACGCTTCAACATAGAAGAACGAAATTGGGGGAACCAAGTGGGCTTAGTGTAATGATCATTACCTGAAAGTATCATCCAGTTTGGGTGAAAAAATAGTTGCTGAGATTTCTGGAGATTCGTAATTTTGGGTAGCTTGGCAACCCCTTTCAAGGAGAGTGTATCTCGCCAGTCACTTTTTAGTGCTACATCAAGAGGAAACAAAACCTAGAGACAGAACTTGAAACTACATAATCGTGTCAAGTTTGAAGAAGCTAGCACAAACCGTGTTTGATTTAGAGTTCCACATACATCTATCAATATAGGAGAAAACAGAGTGAAACGCCAAAATTCAAACTGTTACTGGAAACGAACGCTTCAACATAGAAGAACGAAATTTGGGGAACCAAGTGGGCTTAGTGTACTGATCATTACCTGAAAGTATCATCCAGTTTGGGTGAAAAAATAGTTGCTGAGATTTCTGGAGATTCGTAATTTTGGGAAGCTTGGCAACCCCTTTCAAGGACAGTGTATCTCGCCAGTCACTGCTTAGGCCTACATCAAGAGGAAACAAAACCTAGAGATAGAACTTGAAACTACATTATCGTGTCAAGTTTCAAAAAGCTAGCGCAAACCGTGTTTGATTTAGAGTTCCACATACATCTATCAATATAGGAGAAA